>NC_056731.1:1501269154-1501336654 GCF_019279795.1 Protopterus annectens | reverse complement strand
TGGCTCTGTATTGTAATGAGCCGAAATGGCAGAGGCATGGATTTTAATTGATGAGAATGATAGGCCTTTGTCAAGGATCTCAGTTAAGTATTGTAATATCTGAGGAATATGTGGCTCTGCTGTATCAGTTCTTTGTGCTTGATTCCAAGCACAGAATCTCTTCCATTTGTCAGCATAAGATTTTCTAATCTTAGGCCTTCTGGGTTCCAAAATGACATCCATCACAGCTTTACTGAGAGGGGTTGTTCGTATGATTACATGATTAGCCATGCTGCCAGGTTCAGAGTCTGTAGTTGATTGTGCAGGATCTGACTGTTTTGCTGGGACAGTAGTTGTGGTCTTTGAGGCAAGGTCCAAGCTGGGTATTGAGACAAGTTCCTTAGGATTGGGTACCAGTATTGGCGGGGCCAGTACGGGGCAATTAATATCATCTTTGGCTTCTCTTGCCTGACTTTTAGTAGGACCTTGGGTAGAAGAGGCAGAGGAGGGAAGGTGTAAACTGACAGGTTTTTCCAACTGAAGGATAGGGCGTCCACTTTCCATGCTTGTCTGTGATAAGTCCTTGTGCAGAATCTTTTCAATTGATAATTTTCAGGAGAGGCAAATAGATCTATGTCTGGGCTCCCCCATTTCTCTGTTATCATGCTGAATACTTGTGGATTTAGTTTCCACTCGTGAGGCTCCATAAGGTTTCTGCTTAAATCGTCTGCCAGAGTGTTCTGTTTTCTTGGCAGGAATTGAGCTTGAAGATTTATTTGGTAGGTCAAAGCTGTGTCATACAGTGCCATGGCTAATCTGCAAAAGGGGTATGAATGTGTGCCCCCTTGCTTGTTTATATACCAAGACTGTGGTGTTGTCCGTCTTTATCAGTAGTTGTCCTGCATGAAGTAAGTCCTTGAAGGCTGTTGGGGCATTTTGAACAGCTAGCATCTCTTTCTGGTTGATATGTTATGTAGATGCATTTGATTTGGTGCCCATTTGCCCTAAATGCATCTTCCTGCCATGTGGGGCCCCCCAGGCATAATCTGATGCATCTGTTAAGGTGTGGCTGGCAGGGGGTAGAGTGAAGGGCCGTCCCATGTTCTGGTGACAGGCCTTTGCCCACCATAGAAAGTCCTGTTGCAGGCAGGGGATGAGAGGAACCACTGTTTCCAGACTGTGTGAATGTCGACTCCATTCACTTTGTAGGTACCACTGGCGTTTCCTCATATGCAGTCTTGCATATGGAATTAGTAGGATGCAGGATGCCATGAAGCCCAGAGCCTGCAGAATTTGTCTGGCAGAAGACTGAGCTTTTGTTGCCTTCAGTTTGAAGTAAGTAGTCAGTTGCCTTTGTCTGGTGTGAGGTAAGCCACCTGGGCAGTTGTATGCAAGCTTGCACCCAGGAATGTTATCTTTTGAGAGGGTACCAGTTGTGATTTCTTTTAGTTTATTGTGTATCCTAGGCATGCTAGAAGCCTTTTCACAAACGCCAGGTGTCGTAGAAGAGCATCTTTGTTCTCTGCTTGAATGAGACAGTCGTCCAAATAAGGATATATTTGAATACTTTTGTCTGCAAAATGCAATTACTGGTGCCAAGCACTTTGTAAAGACCCAGGGCGCAGTAGATAAACCAAAGGACAGAGCAGAGAATTGGTAATGTATTAAGCCAGCCTTGAATCTGAGGTATCTTCTGCACGACTGTCTTATTGGGACATGCAGATATGCCTCTTTTAAGTCTAAAGTCACCAGCCAAGCATTCTTGTCCAGCATGGACAGAAGTGATGCAAAGTGAGCATTTTGAATTTTGGAATGTCCAGGTATGTGTTCAAAATCGATAAATCCAGTATTGGCCGCCAGGCCTTGTCCTTTCTGGGTACCAAGAACAGTCTTGAGTAAAAACCTTGTCCTTTTTCCTGTTTTGGTACTGTCTAAATGGCCCCCATATCCATGAGGGACGTAACCTGTTTCTGTGCCTCTGCTCATTGTTTTTTTTGGCAGGTCTGGCCAACCATTTGTCATTGGCAGAGTGTGAAAATGGAATCTCTATCCCTGTGATAAGATGTTCAGTACCCATTTGTCCTGGGTTATTAATTGCCAATTTTCAGCAAAAAGTGCTAATTTTCCCCCTATGGGTGCTGCCAACAGAAAAGTGTTTGGTGTAGGCAGAGGGAAGTCATTGGGATTGCTTTCTGTAGGTTTTCGTTTCATCTCCTCCAGATTTGGAGGTGGATGTGCCCCATTGCTTTGACCTGTATGAGTCTTGAACCTGGTACCTGGAACCCTTAGGGCATCTGGATTTGCCCCTTTGAGCTCTGTCTGACACAGGAAAGGACCAACTTTTTGTAGGCCAGTGTCTACTGAATCTAGGTGGCTGCACTTGTAAGAAATCTTTAACAGTTTGCATAGACTTAGCTTTGTCTTCCATTTTCTTTAAAACCTCTTCTGCCTTAATACCAAACAGAGAATCATGCTGTAAAGGTGCATCTAGCAATTTAGCTTTAACATGATCAGGCAAATTTTGTTCCTTTAACCAGGCATGCCTCCCAATCACAGATCCAGTAACTGCGGCCCTGCAGGAGGCCTCTAAAGAATCAAAACCACATTGCAAAGTATGCTTTACCACTTGTTCAGCTGCATGCAATAATTCCTGCAATTCCTTATTTTCTGCACATTCTGAAATCAACATCATTTTCTGTTTCAGCAATCCTATAACATGTTGTTGGTACTTAAGCATATGAAATTGACAGTTTAAGGCCCTAATTGCCAAGATTGCAGATATATAAACCTTTTTTCCCCATCTGTCCAGTGCCCTTGAATCTCTGTCGGAGGGAGTAGGGTTTTTTTTTGCTGATGAGGCCTTAACTCCCTTTGGACCCTGTGAAACAGTTTTAGGATCAGCAGCAGGGTTTTTAAATAAAATTTTATGAGAGTCAGGGACCCTGTAATACCGGTCAGGCTTACTAGGAGCTGGAGGTAAAGAGTCAGGGGTCAGGCTTGACTCCGAAAAAACATCATCTACAATGTCTAACACAGGGGGAATGGCTAAAGGCTTGTGCTGAGGGAGAAGGAGGAAATCCCTGAGCCTCTTTTTTGATTCTGAGAAGTCTTGACTCTCCCAGTGAAAATGCTCCCCCAAAGTACGCAAGGTTTCTCCAAATGAATAATCCTCAGGAGGAGATGCAGATGGAATAGACTCCTCAGCATCAGAATCCTCATAGAGAGGTAAAGATATGATCAGAAGAGGAGTCAGAAGAAATAGAAACCTGATCTGAAGAGTCATAGTCAGTGTCTTGCCTAGGCCTCTTACCTGGAGGGGGATGGGAACCCCTGATCAAGGTAATAAGGTCTTCAGCCATTTTGATCAGTTTTTTAGGCATATTGATAATCTGTTTTTTAGGCATAGAGGCCTGTGCACGTGGTTCAGGCGTCGTTTTTTTTATTTTTTTTAAGGTGTCTTTGCCTTTGGTTTTGCAGCTTTCGTCGGTTTGATATAAAAATGTTGAGGTCTGAATACACCCTCTTGCCTGCTCAGCGGCTCTGGACCCATCCGAGGGAGATACATCCGTCGGTCCAATACCTTGAGTATCTTGCGGTATGCCGGACTCCACATGGGTGTCGGTAGAGGCCTGCGACTCGAAGGTAGCGGGCATCAGGGGCTGCGAAAGAGCCTCACTGAGTACCGGCGAACCAGCGACTGGCTTAGGAGAAGCTTCATCGTCGGTTTTGGATCTCGACGGTCTTTCTCTGTCCTTTTCTTTGCGTTTTTTATGTACTCCGGTAGTCTGATTGCTATCCGACATCTCTGGGTAGTTAAATCTTTTTCCAAAATACTTAGATGCAAAAATATACTGACACTTAATAGTGCGTTGGTTAAATCTAGCACAAAACCGACAATCAGGCACGCTGTGATCAGGGCCTAGGCAATGAATACAGTATAAATGGAAATCCTTATGAGGTATTTGCTTCCCACAAGTAATACAATTATTAACTTTTTCTGACATCGGTAAAAAGCAAGAAAAGTTTCTGCAACGGGGTACTTAGCTTTATTGAATACTTCGGTTTTGAAACTCAAACGCAAATATTTCAGTAAATCGGCCGACCGACACTTGCGAAATGCTTCTGCTTCTGGCACCGCGTAGCAAGAAAGACTAAAGAAAATGGTGTCAGCTGCATGTTTTATACCCTTGACGACCTGACGTCATGGAAGAGAAGACGGCAACCGACGCAGGACCCAAGACGTTGGAATTCAGGCTGACTGAGGGCAACCTGCCAGCAGATTACCCAAATATAATGACTGCAACAGTGAAACACGAAGAACATCTCCAGCTGTACTCGGGTGCATACCACCTCCTCAGAGGTGATCTCTGCCTGACATACAAGGCCATGTCCAACCCAGAATTGATGGACATGCTCCACCTAAAGAAAACCATATCCCCCCTCGAGCCACACGCTCCAGGGATCTAAACCTCACCACAACAATAAATAGGACGTGCAGGAGGGATAGATTCCTGTCCCAGAGACTTCCCATGCTCTGGAACAAGATTCCAATCTACATTAGGCAGAGCTCCTCGCTAACCCTCTTGAAGAGAAACCTTGACGAGTGGATGGGAAACAGTTTACCCCAGGGATCACTTCAATGGCTCTGCTGCACAGAGGCACAGGGAACTAATCTAAGAGGGCGGCGAAAACATTCCGGCTAGGCTTATAAATGCTTTCGGGCAGATAGCCTAGTACCTACCTAGGAACCTATAAGACCCTGCAAGACTGCAGTGGCAAAGCCACCTCTGGATTTGGCAAATGGTAATGCTTGGTGAAAGTATGTAGAGAACTCCAGGTAGCAGTTTCTAGGATGTCCCTGGTAAATACACCTCTGAGAAAGGCTGTAGAGGTAGATGCAGCCTTGGCTGAATGGGGTCTGATCCCCTGTGGGATAGGTTTTCCATGGTGCTTACAGCATAAATGAATGCAATGGCCTATCCATTTAGAAATGGTTTGCTTTGAAATCCTCCCCCTCTGCCCTGCAGCAAATGCCACCAGCAGTTGTTCAGACTTCCTTTGAGGTTTAGTCCTGTCCAAGTAAAATCTAAGTTGTCTGTGCACATCTAAGGAGTGCAGTATCCGTTCCATTCCCCCTTTGTTCTGTGGATTAGGAAAGAAGGTTGGCAAATGAATGGACTGATTTAAGAGCCACACTGGATACCACCTTGGGCATGAAGGAGGGATTGGTTCTGAGGGACACCCTGTCCGCATGAAAGATGATGAAAGGCTCCACTGCCATAAGGGCCTGTAATTCAGATACCCTTCTTGCTTAAATGATTGCTAAAAGGAAGGCTGTTTTCCCAAGAAAGGAATTTTAAATCTGCACTAGCAGCTGGCACAAAAGGAGGAAGAGTGAGTTTCTCCAATACAAAGTTAAGGTCCCAGGCTGGAGTTGGAGCTCTCCTGGGTGGTCTCAAATTTTTGGCCCCTCTGAGGAACTGCTTGAGCAGTGGATGAGAGAAGAGGGGAGGTTCTGTGTTATAATGAGCTGAAATGGCTGAGGCATGAATTTTGATGGAGGAAAAAGAAAGGCCCTTGTGAAGCATCTCAGTTAAGTATTGTAGAATCTGAGGTAAATTGGGCACTGCTGTGCTCATCCCTTGAGATTGGTTCCAGGCACAGAATCTTTTCCATTTTCAGCATAAGATTTTCTAGTACTAGGCCTCCTTGCCTCTTAAATGATATCCATCACTGGTTTACTGAGGGATGGAAAAGGAGAGATTAGGTAATTAGCCAGGCTGCTAGGTTCAGGGTTTAAAGCGGAGGGTGCAGAATCTGGTTCTCCTGCTGAAACAACAGAGTAGGGGGTCTGAGGCAGGTGCCATGGGGCCCAACAGTGACACTGTGCAAGAGGGGGTACCAGTGTTGGCGAGGCCAGTCTGGTGCAATCAATATCATCCTTGGTTTGTCCTGTTTGATCTTTAGTAGTACTTTGGAGAGGAGAGGCAGAGGAGGAAAGGCATAAACTGATAGGTTTTTCCAGCTGAAGGACAGAGCATCCACTTTCCAAGCTTGTTTGTGGGGAGTCCTTGTGCAAAATTTGTCTAATTGGTAGTTCTGGGGGGAGGCAAAAAGGTCTAGATCTGGGCTTCCACATTTGTTAGTCAACATGTTGAAAGTCTTTGGTTCCAGTTTCCACTCGTGTGGGTCCATGAGGTTTCTGCTTAGTCCGTCTGCCAGTGTATTTAGTTTTCCTGGCAGGAACTGAGCTTGTAGATGCACTTGGTAGCTCAAAGCTGTGTTCCACAGTGCCATGGCTAGTCTGCAGAGGGGGTAAGAATGGCTACCCCCCTGCTTGTTTATGTACCACATAACAGTGGTGTTATCCGTCTTTACCATCAATTGTCCTGGAAGAATGTGTTCCTTGAAGGCTGTCAGAGCATTCTGTACAGCTAACATTTCTTTTTGATTGATATGCAGGTGCATTTGACTTGGGTTCCATTTGCCTTGAATGCACTTCCCTGCCAGGTGAGCCCCCCATGCATAGTCTGATGCGTCTGCTGTTAGGGTTTGGGCGGCAGGGGGTAGAGTGAATGGTAGTCCCTTGCTCTGGTGGCAGACCTCTGCCCACCAAAGGAACTCTAAGCTTAGGCAAGGTATGATAGGAATCATTGCTTCTAGATCCTGAGAATGTTGACAACATAGGCTTTTTACATACCATTGTAGTTTCCTCATATGCAGTCTTGCATATAGAATTAGAAGAATGCAGGAGGCCATGAACCCCAAGGCTTGCAGTGTTTGTCTTGCAGATAGCAGGGTTTTTGTGACCACTAGTTTGAAGTAGGTTGTCAAATGAATTCGTTTCTCTGGCGTGAGTAAAGCCATCTGGGAAGTTGCATTCAAGCTTGCTCCCAGGAATATAATTTGACAGGGTACCAGGTTTGATTTCTTTTCGTTTACGGTGTACCCCAGACAAGTTAGCACCTTTTGTACAAAAGCCAGATGATTCAAAAGTATGTCCTGGCTTTCTGCCTGAATTAGACAATCGTCCAGGTATGGGTACATTTGAATATTTCTTTGCCTGCAAAATGCAATGACTGGAGCTAGGCACTTTGTGAATACCCTGGGCACAGTATATAAGCCAAAGGGCAGTGCAGAGAACTGATAGTGCGTGTAGCCTGCTTTGAAGCGGAGGTATCTTCTGCAAGATTCCCTGATTGGGATACGCAGGTATGCTTCCTTTAAATCGAGTGTTGCCAACCAAGCATCTTTGCCTAACATAGGAAGCAATTGATGAGTCAGCATCTTGAATTTTGGAATCACCAAAAAGGTGTTTAAAGTCAACAGGTCCAGGATAGGACGCCATGAATTGTCTTTTCTGGGTACCAGGAAAAGTCTAGAGTACAAACCTTGTCCCTTTGCCTCTTCTGGTACAGTATGAATAGCCTTTATGCTTAAGAGAGAGAGTACTTGCTTTTGAGCCTCTGCCCACTGATTTGAGGGTAGATCTGGCCAACCGTTTGGGGTTGGTAACGTGTGGAAGTGAAATATGTATCCTTGGGACACTATTTAAAACCCATTTGTCCTGGGTAATGAGCTCCCAGTTTTTTGCATGTAGAGCAATCTTTCCCCCCAAAGGGGCAGTCAGTTGAGAAGTGCTTGGAAGTTTTAAAGTTAAGTCATTGAGACAGTTTACCATAGCGGGGAGTTTTACTACTCCCAGACTTGGAAGTGCCCCCCCCACTGCTTAGTCCTGTGCATACCCTGGGACTGAAGCCTGGGTGTTCTGCTGGATCTGGGTTTGGACTGAGAAGGCCTGGAAGAGACCGGAAAGGACCGGACCACTTCTTAGAAGGCCAATGCATACTAAATCTTGGGAGGTTGTACTTGTAAGAAATCTTTTAACAGTTTGCGTAGATTTAGCTTTTTCCTCCATCTTTTTAAGAACTTCTGCCTTATTGCCAAACAGGCGGTCCTGATTTAAGGGAGCATCCAGTAATTTAGCTATAACATGATCTGGAAAGGATTTGCTCCTTAAGCCAAGCATGCCTTCTAAGTACAGACCCAGTGACAGCAGCCCTGCAAGATGCCTCTAGTGAATCAAAACCACATTGCAAAGTATGTTTCCCAACTTGTTCAGCAGAATGCATTAAATCCTGTAAATCCTTATTTTCAGCACAATCAGGAATCAACATCATTTTCTGCTTAAGCAATCCAATAATATGCTGCTGATACTTTAACATATGAAACTGGCAGTTTAAGGCCCTAATGGCCAAGGGTTCAGAAGTGTATACTTTCTTACCCCATCTATCCAGCGCCCTGGAGTCTCTATCAGAGGGGGTAGGATTTTTGGCAGTAGCAGCTTTAATGCCCTTGGGTCCCTGTGAAATGGTCTCAGGATCCGCAATAGGATTTTTGAAAAGGAACTTTTAAGAGTCAGGAACCCTGTAATATCTATCAGGTTTTCTGGGAGCAGGAGGTAGAGTGTCAGGGGCCAGCTAGATTCCAAAAAGGCATCATCAACAATGTCTAGTACAGGAGGGATAGCTAAAGGCCTGTGCTGGGGCAAGAGTAAGAAACCCTAAGCCTCTTTTTAGAATCAGAGAAATCCTGACTTTCCCAACGAAAATGCTCCCTAAGAGTATGCAAAATTTCATCAAAAGAGAAATCGTCGGGGGGGGGGGGGCAGAGGGAATAGAGTCCTCAGCATCAGAATCCTCATAGGTAGATAGGGGTAAATCCTGGTCATCAGAGGAAACAGAAATTTCAGAATCCTAGTCAGAAGTATTAAACAAACTCAGTCCTAGGCCTCTTCGAGGGGGATGGTTGGCTTCCCCTGATTAAAGTAATAAGGTCTTCAGCCATTCTTATCATTTGTTTTTTAGGCATAAAGGCCTGACTATGCAGTCTGGGCGTCAGTTTTCTAGGCATGGTTCAAGTTTTAGGCCTTGAAGAAGAAGATGGCGTCTGTTTAATATGCAAGACAGTAGGCCTGAATACACCCTCAGAAGCTGGTGCCTGCACAGCGGTTCCGGACACATCCAAGGTAGAGACATCTGCAGGTTCCACAGCTGAAGCATCTCGTGGCATACTGGAATCCGAATGGGTCTCAGTAGAGGCCTGCGAATCTGAAGTAGTGGGTATCAGGGGCTGCGAAAGCACCTCACTGAGTACCGGCGAATTAGCGACTGGCTTAGGAGAAGCGTCGTCGGCAGCTTTGGACCTAGGCGGCCTGTCTCTGTCTTTATCTTTGCATTTTGTTCGGAATGTCGGTAGTCGGATGGCTTACCGACGACTTATCTGGATAATTGAACCGAGCACCAAAATATTTAGAAGCGAAAATATACAGACGACGGATAGTTTGTGGTTTAAATAAGGCACAAAACTGATGGCGAGGTACATCGTTGTCAGGCAAGGAATACAGTACGAATGAAAATCTTTATGAGGTATTTGCTTTCCACAAGAAATGCAATTATTTACTTTTACTGACATCGGTTTAGAGGAAGAAAAAGTTTCCCCAATGGGGTACTTAGCTTTTTGTTGAAGACTTTGGTTCTGAAACTCGAAAACGAAAATTTCAGGAGTCAGACGACCGGCACTTGCGAACTGATTCTCCTTCGGGCACTGCACGGCAAGAAAGACTGATGTAATGGTGTCAGCTGCATGTTTTATACCCCTGACTACCTGACGTCACAGAAGAGACAGCAACCGACGCAGGACCCAAGACTTTGTTAAATCAGGCCAACTGAGGGCTACTGCAAGCAGATAACCTAAATGTGATGACTGCAACAGTGAAACACGAAGAACATCAAACATAACACAAAATAGCTAGATTTGTCACCAACTCTCCTTAGAACTTTCACCACTGCCTTGAACTCAACTCTCTCCAATGGCTGGAATTCCCCCAACAACTTCTATCACAATTTTAAATCACGCACTCTATATTATACAAACCATCTACCTGCCATCCCTCTCCACCCTAGTATCTTCATACACCCCTACTCATCCTCTCCGTACCTCCAACCAGCAACTCCTAGATATTTACCAACAAAAGAAAAATGTTGGCAAACTACTATACAAATGCACAGTAGCCAAACACTTCAAAAAAAAAAAACTTAAACTTCACCTACTTAACACCAAGTCTTGCCCCTTTCAGGATCTTACTTAATCCACTAAACTACTGTATATTATTTATGTTTTTCTTTTCACTCCTACTAGACACCCTAACTCTACCACCTCTTAGTTTTCTCACTTCACACTAAAAGAATACGCCCTTAAGCTTTACTACTAAACCACATGTATATATGTATATATCGTTTGCCTATCTCTAAACACCCTACTAGAAATACATCTGTTGAATCCAATCTTTCTCTTTTGAAAGCTCAATTGCTGTAAATACTTTTCACAGTAAAAAAAATACATTTCATTTTTTTTTTTATCATGTGTATGTACTATACTTCTCTGTATTTGGACCTTATGTATGGTAATTCTCTTTCTTGAAGTGTGAAGTTTATGTACTGTAAATGTCTGTATCTGGAGCTTTTCTCCTCGGGTCTCCACTGAAAATGGGCTTCTGGCCCAGCTGGCCTAACCTGGTTAACAAATGTCAAATAAAAAAAATAAAATTAAGATGGTCTGGGACCAAGAAGTATACGCAAAGGTCATGGGCATCAGAATAAGACAGCTTATGGCTGTATTTTTTTACACTTCTTAAAACCTTTTTTTAGACATTCTGAACAGAAAGTATAACTAATAGTGAAGAAAATACATGGAAAGATTTTTTTCCAAGGGCAAGGAGAAAGAAAAGGGTGAAAGGTATAAACAAGTACTAAGAATGGTACTAAAAAATACAAAAATGTGTAAAAAGTAAAGTTAGACCAAGAAAGGACTTTAAGGCTTACAGAAAAAATACCAACAAAGGTAGAAGAGAATACTCAAGTATATATATTGAAAGAAGAAATTTGGAAAGAAAAATTAAGGAAAATTTCACTTATTTCTAAATATGCTCAAGAGCAAAGCTGACCATGTCTACACGTGAAAGCGGCAAGAGAGATCTGAGGTATGTTAGGGGCTGGTGCTTTACGGGTAGGTAGGAGCTCGAGAGTTTCAGTTGGCTGCAAGCTATAATAACGGCAGAGTCAGATCGAAGGATCTGATCCGAACCCAGTGGTTGAGGAATGAATGAAAATTGACATCATAAATTCTTCACTACATTTAAAAAAAATAAGAAAAGATGTTCTGATATGGGAGGGGAATAGGCAGGACAAAGCAGAAAGACAAGGACTGAGGTGATGCAAGAATGTAGAAGGAAAAGATGGAATATATATTCCATGTGTTAAAAGAAATTCCCTTCTCCTTTCGGCTTTTTCCCAGTTAGGGGTCGCCACAGCGGATCACCTGTCTGCTCAAGATTGGCAGTAGAGTTTTACGTTGTAGAGTTGTCAGCCCGGCGCCCAACCTTCTACTGAAGGCACACACATGCACACACTCAAACCTAGGGCCAATTTAGAGTGTCCAATCCACCTACAGCATGTCTTTGGGATGTGGGAGGAAACCGGAGCACCTGGAGGAAACCCACGCGACCACAGGGAGGACATGCAGACTCCGCACAGAAGGCACCACAGCTGAGGATCAAACTGGAGAACCTCTTGCTGTGAGGCAACAACGCTAACCGCTGCACCACCGTGACCGCCCGTTAAAAAGAAATTCCCTAATGACTGCATAAGTTGCAACTCAAAGTAAAAAGAGTTGCTAAAAGCATAATGGAAGCCATTTTGAAAGGCCACAGCCTTTCTTTTACTCCTCATGCACTTCTGGTTGACCTGAGCATGGCAACAAAGTCCATGAAAGGAGTTGTTAATACTGTCGACCTCTATACTGCTGAAGCCGTTACAATCAAAAAACCCGAAGAGACCCAAGGTCAAAGTAGGGACTGCTTTTTTTCCTGACCGTGGTGACCTTGGAACTGGTTATAACAGTTATGTATACTTACTGGGGTGAAACTACTATACGAGAACATGGTGAGCTTTACACCCCCAGCCAAAAAAAATAAATAAATACTTTGCTTCTACTTTGTTCTAAATTAATAAAGTTACAGACAGATACTTTTCAACTATAAAATAATTTTGAGTTGAATAGATATCACAAACCAAACCAATTCAGGCTAAAAAACATCCAAGTAATCACACACCAACTGAGTACTGCAGAGAAGGTTGAATGATTTCAGATAAACCAGTTCAGATGTAGCGACAATGATGGCTTCATACCACAAGTGGGAGACACAAACCTGAGGATCCTCATTATCCAAAAAAAGAAAGAGATTCAAAATATTACAAACGTAACACTTATTTACTGTGACTTATAAAATCGACTTTAAGACCTAGAACCTAAACAAAACTACAACTACAAAAATAGCTTGTGCTGAAGAGTTTGCCATTTACACTTTTAGGTAACCACAAAGGTTCCAAAGATGAACATTAGTTAGAAATGTGAGGACATAATTTGATTTCATCAAAAAACTTAGGCTCTGCCCATTTCAAGTTACAGTAGAAACTCATTTTAATGGAGTTCTGGAAGAAAGGGACAGGAGACTATAGTATGAACCGAATGAACAGTTGTAACATCAACTGTGTGGACTAGTACAGACAAAAGGACCAAACTGGAAGGAAACAGCTGGGTAAAAAAAAAAAGAATGTCAGACGGCGGAAGTCTGACTGAAGGATTTTTTTCCCCCTTTCTCAAGGTGAGCTTTTGAATGACCCTTTGAAAAACGTGATGTCATTTAAGTCGACAGATGGTTTCAAGGCAGTCTGGTTTGGCTGAAGAACAGAATGGGGAAAGGGAGAAGAAGCTAGCTGAAACAAAGAAGCAGAATTAATGGGCATCTGTCCATTTTCTGTAAACTTATACATGTAAACATGTGGATGCTTCAAAACAATCTTTCACAATGTAACAAAGTCTACTAAAGTCTGAGCCTAACTGCCTCAAAGTGCTGAGTAAAATAGCCCTCCCCACCAGAAAACTGCTCAACTGAATGTCAGGGTGCAGTAACAAACTGCAATTATAAAACTTAGCTCTCTAGACTAAAAATTACCGCTTGCAACAGTAAACAAGAAGCAGGATTGATGCAGGTCAGACTATGCAAACAATTTAGAAAATCTGTTTAGAAATTTAATGCACCCACACTCATTTGAAAACAGAATGCCCCTTAAAAAGGGAGTAACCCTACTTCTAAATAAAGTCAGACAACATGAAAGTTAGAATTACCTTCATAAACTGCATACAACAGTCAAACTGAATCATGACTTAAACCACACACTAACTTCTCACTACTCCTTCAAATATATATAACATTTCTGCACCGATTCTCCAGGAATGCCAACTATGGAGGTGTCCTGCTTGTAATTCCTTGATACTTCAGTTATTTACTCTCAGTGTTTCCCTTCAACATACCTGACAACAGTCAGACCTGGGTAAATCATAATCTAGTTACAACAGGAAATGTCAAACATTGCCTGTAAAGTAAAACTCTCCACACATTTTCCCTCACAGAGACACCATCCTTCCTACATTAACATTCCATGTGCCCAAACACAATGTCATCATAACTTCAGATGGGTTGCTCCCATGCAACACAGGAATCCCTAGTAAATGCTATGATCCCTCATAATTTCATTGAAGAAGTAGGACACAAGACGAAAAAAAAACAAAGTCTCTGCAAACAACTTCAATTGCCACTAACAAGGCCCACAGGTGCACATCACCCACCATTTTACCACCCTTGCTTAGTGACCATTCTTGCTGTACCCTTATCTTAAAAAAAGTTCAAATTCCCATCATGGTCCCATGCCTTCAATCATAACTTTCAATGCCTATGGTTACTATAACGTTCCTAAAAGAATAGAAAAAAAATCCATATACTTTACTCCACACACTTTCCTGGAATACCTTCTGAATATTTTTCTTCCACTTATGGCTAAGACTAAACCATTGCAGAAGGAAAGGCAAGGAGGAACAGTCTATGAAACTGGATCTCCATCCCCAAAGTTAAGTCCCTTATGAAACAGAGCTACAAAGTTAGGTCTAAATTTATGACCTCTAGCAGCAGAATAGACTGGGATGACTATTAAACGGAAACATGAATATATAAGAAATGAATGAAATGATGTGTAAGGTGGATATTATAACAACTGCCTAGTTCTGTAACAAAAATAAAATCTTTACTGGGAAATCTAGTAAGAGTTATCACAGTAAACAATACAATTGTTTAAGTAAATTTACTGTAACAGTAAATGTTCAAACAAATCATAGTTAAAGTAGCTTAAGTTGTATGTGACATATTCTGGCAAGGACTGAACAACAGGACAGCTTCCAAAGCTTTAGGATACCACTCACATCCTAACCACTGGACAAGCTCAAGAACAATAGCATAAAGTCAGGGATTAGGCTGCCAAATTCGGACCTTTCTTGCCTCAGAACAAGAAAGACTAGAACCCTAAAAGTTAGGAGTGTCAATAGGAAAAAAGAATGAAAAACACTCTGTCATTAATAAATAAATAAATTGAGGGATGACACAGGTTGCTCCTACTGCAACAGAGTTGGGGATGACAAGAGATTACTCCTACTGCAAAAGTGATGACCTCAAACATGGCAAGTGTAAAACTTCAGATAGAAATAAAATGGATGACAGCACAACCTCTCTTTTAAACAAAAAAAAAATGAGGGTGAGATGGTTCCAGCTGCATAACTGCTAAACTCTATATGAATGGTCATAATACCAGACAGTAAAAAAGCTTGTTTCTAATTAGGTAGACTTATGTGGGTACTGCAACATCTTTCTGGCATATGTGACACTCTGCATTTGCACATTATGATTCACAAAGACATTGAAGACAAAATACTCACTTCGTCTTTCTGCTTCTCCCATTAGGGGTTGCCACAGCGGATCACCGGTACGCAGATTGACAGTGAAGTTTTTACAGTGTCAAGTTGCCAGTCCGGCACCCAACCTTCACAGAAGGCATACACACATGCAAATACTGTATTGTCTTTAAAACTCATTGAACCGCAGGGAGGACATGCATACTCCGCAAAGAAGGCACTCCAGCCGAGAAGTGAACCAGAGAACCTCTTGCAGTGAGGCAACAACGCTAACTGCTGCATCACTGCGAACAACACATTGAAGACAAAATAATTTCTGAAATTCTCGGCACATTAGCTAAAGGTGATAAAATAAGTTTAAAAGGAATGTTTACCATAAAAACTGTTTTTATTGCTCTTTTTTTCCACAGGAAACAGCTTATTTATCTGATTAGGTTTACTGGGAAAGTCCAACTGGGTATAAAACCCCCTTTTCAGCAAAGGCCCATGGAGAAAAGTTCCATCATACTGACAAACAAGAACAAATAAGTTATGTAATCACCATAACGTTCCATCTGGGTAGTTGTACTTCATTTGTCTTCAACCTGTGGGAATATGGATTCGAATCGGATCCGAGACGGCAAAGATTACTAGCATCAGCTCCAAGCTCCAGACTCCTCCCCTTACCCATAATGCACCTCCCTTGCCTTCCATCCCCAGATAGAGTTTGCTGAACCCTCACCTATAACCCGACCTGATAATATACTTGTGACCTATACTACAGCCCATAGGCTGAAAATGCGTCAAAGGTCCGGGGGAGGGACAGTTGAAGACAAATGAAGTACAACTACTCAGATGGAACGTTATGGTGAGTACATAACTTCTTTATCTGACGTAGTTTACTTCACTTGATCTTCAACCTGTGGGACAGAGTCCCCAGCTATGAAACACCTGGGTGGCCTCATGGAAGGATATTCCTGAGCACTGCAGAGCCAAAGGATGCTCTTCTTCTACATGTCAAATTCAATTCGTAATGGGAGATAAACATGTGAGATGCGGACCAAGTAGCTGCCGAGCAAATGTCATCCAAAGACACTCTAGACCAGAAAGCTGCAGATGTAGCCATGGACCTAGTGGAGTGAGCTTTAAACCTGACCTGGAGGAGACATGCCTTTGTCCTTATAGACCTGCAGGATGTATGAAGAAATCCATCAAGCTATAGTGACCTTGGAAATAGGTTTGCCCAAAAAGGGTCTATAGAATGAGACAAACTATCAGATTTACAAAAATTTGTTGTCCTGTGTAAATAGAATCGTAACTGTATGTGAACATCCAACATGTGTAGTTTGTATTCCATCCTGTTGGCAAAATTTGGAAAAAAGACAGGCAAATTTATAGTCTGATATTAGACTGGTGATGCCACCTTAGGATGAAAAGATGGATTGGTTCGGAGGAAAAATAGAAGTTATGTTCTTACCATAACGTTCCATGTTAGTTGTCTTCTTCTCGCCTTCTTCTTGCTGGATGGGTTCGGAGCCGACCTCGGCTCCGACTCGGCCACTCTAAAGCTCGAGAGTTGGTTCCACCGGCTCGAGGCTCCCCTTATATCCCACAATGCTAGGCGAGTTACCTCAGATCTCGTTTGTAAGCTAACCCCAGCTTATGATAGTAACAGTATAAAACAGAATAACTATAACAGAGTCCACCTCTAACAACAGGTAGAAGAAGGGTGACCTACATCCTGAAACAAGAAATATGCATAATAGCATATGGCTAAGAAAGAGGTGGTAGAAAGAGAGGTCACGATCACAACTCCTCTAGGTCTGTCCAGGCCAGGGGGAAGGAGGGTGGGATGCAAGAAGAAGGCGAGAAGAAGACAACTAACATGGAACGTTATGGTAAGAACATAACTTCTATATGTTAAGTTGTCTATCTCGCCTTCATTCTTGCTGGATGGGACCGCGTCCCTAGCACCTTGTCCCGGTGGCCTAACGGAACAGACTCCTGAGAACAGTGGAACCAAAATTAGCTCTATGCCTAGAAGCTAAATCCAACTTATAATGGGAAATAAAAGTGTGAGGAGTAGCCCAAGTAGCCGCTGCACAAATGGTGTCAATAGGCAGTCTGTCTTGGAAGGCTAGAGAAGTAGCCAAAGCTCTGGTGGAATGGGCTTTAGGTTTATTAGGCAGTTTTGGTGTCTAATCTCATAAACAAGGGTAATCAGAGATGTTAGCCATCTGGATAAAGATACCTTTGAAACTGGAAGTCCCTTTCTGCTTTCATAGGAGACAAACAGCTGATCAGATTTTCTGAATAGTTTGTCCTGTCCAAGTAGTATCTTAATTGACGATGAACATCCAGGTAGTGTAATTTTGTTCAGACCTATTTGAATACTCCGGGAAAAAGACAGGGAGGTCAATGCATTGGTTTAGATTTGATGTTGAAACCACCTGAAGCGAAAAGGACGGGTTAGTTCGAGGGAAACTCTGTCCTTATGGAAACACAAGGTAAGGAGAACGACAACTGAGTGCTTGAAGTTCTGAAATTCTTCTAGCTGATGTGATAGCCACCAGAAAGAGAGTTTTCCATGATAATAACTTTAAGGAACATGAAGCTGCAGGTTCGAAGGGGAAAGAATCAAAGAAGCAAGAACTAAATTTAGGTCCCAAGGAGAAGGAGGATTTCTTACAGGAGGTCTGAGAAGAAAAACTCCTTTCAAAAAGGCTTTGCAGAGTTTGTGGGACATTAGGGCAGATTCAGAAATACCCACATGAAAATGAAATAGCTGCCAATTGAACCTTAAGAGTAGATGGAGATGAACCTGCATGGAAGAGTTCAGCTAGAAAATCAAGGACTAGTTGGATGGAAGCGTGAAAAGGATCTATGTCCTTTCCTTGTGCCCAAAAAGAAAAGCGCTTCCACTTACTCAAATAAATCTTTCGGTGGAAGATTTATGGGAAGTTATCAAAATATCTCTAACAGAGTGAGATAATTGAGGAAGCCTGGCTACGGTTGGAAGTGGAGGAACCAAGCAGTGAGGTTCAGAGAGGGAGGAGCGATGAAACTGACCCGACTGATGGATCAAAAGATCTGGAACTAGGTCCAGATTCCACGGTCGCCCAAAAGAAATTGATGTAGAAAGGGGAACCACACTTGTCGAGGCAAGTAAGGAGCAATGAGGATCAATGAGGCGTTCTGAGCTATAGCTTTCTCTATTACTTGAGAGATCAGTGGGAAAGGAGGAGATGCATACAGAAGTCCCCGGGCCAAACTTGGACTAGCGCCCCTGCTGGGTTGGCCTGGTAAAGGGAATAGAGTGAAGTACTCTCTGCACTTGCTGTTTTGGGGAGTAGCAAAAGATCGCAGCAAGGCTGACCCCACTTGAGAAAAATCTCTCTCACTACAGAGTCTTTCAGAGACCACTCGTGAGGCATGAGTATAGCTCTGCTCAACTTGTCCAAATGTGATTGAACTTCCGGGATGTGCGTTGCTATCAGAAAACGCTGAGAAGAAATCGCCCATTGCCACAGTCTGAGTGCTTCTCGACACAGGGGTATGATCTGGTTCCGCCTTGTTTGTTGATGTACCACACTACAGACATATTGTCTGTCTGGATTGCAATCGCTCCCAAGGGAAGAGAGTCTTGAAGGGCTTGCAACGCTAAAAACACTGCTCTCATCTCCAGAACATTTATGTGCAAGTGGCATTCGTTTGGTTGCCATGTGCCCTGGACTGTCCTGCCCTGATAATGCCCCCCCCCACCCGATCCGGGAGGCATCCGCTGTCAGAGTAGCAACCGGAGGGGCTGGCACAAATGGTCTCCCCAACCCGAGCTGGGGAAGACATCCACCACATGAGATGCTTTTTGCACGCCTGCGTGATCATAATGGTGTGAGACATTGGAAGTTCCTGGTATGACCATTGAGAAAAAAGCATCCACTGAAGGATCCGCATGTGGTATCTGGCCAATGGGAGGACAGGTATGGTCGCTGCCATGATTCCCAACACCTTTAGAACTAACCTGGCCTTGGCTCTGTTGTTGTTGAGAAGAAGAGACACCAATTTTGAATGTCTGATATCCTTTTGGTTCGTTAGTGTTGCAGACATGTTTACAGTATCTAAATTTGCGCCTATGTAGGTAATAGTACGACAAGGCGACAAAACAGACTTTCGCAATTTATTGAGATACCCAGTTCTTGACAGGCGAAAAGTGTAATCTCTGGCCATCAAAAAGGAGATGCTTGGTGGGAGCTGTGAGAGCCAGTCGTCCAAATATGGAAACACCTGGAATCCTTGTCGTCTCAGGTGAGAAGCTACCACTGCCATGCATTTGGTAAACACCCGGGGCAGTGGTGAGACCAAAGGGCAGGGCCCTGAATTGAAAGTGACTGGTTCCCAGCCTGAAGCGGAGGAATCTTCTGAGCGCCTGTTCATTTTATGTGATAGTACGCGTCCTGAAGGTCTATAGAGCACATCCAGTTTCCTTTTCCCAACAGGGGAAGAATGGATTGCAGCGTGACCATCCAAATCTTGTTTTCTTGACCGATCTGTTCAAGATGCTGAGATCCAAAATTGGTCTCCAGTCCCTGTTTTCTTTGGAACTAAAAAGAACCTTGAGTAGATTCGGATCCTTGGTCTGCTGGCACTGGCTGAATAGCTCTTTTGCAAGCAGTTTTGAAATTTCCAAAGCTGCTATATCCCTTTGAGCGGTGGAACCTCTGGAAGGGATTTTTGACTGACTTGGAAACGAAGAAAGGGGATAGAATAACCTTCGGAAATGATGGACTGTACCCATTTGTCTTGTGTCAAGGATAGCCAGGCTTCTGGGTACAGTGACATCTTCCCCGACTGCCTCCGAAGAAGGGCAGTCGGGCAACACCTCAGGGATGCTGAAAGGGCTTATCGGAAGACGCTTCGATTGCCCTGGTTCTCACGGACCCTCTGCCTCTAGGGCGACGTCTACCATTGCTGTTCCCCTCTGCCTCTGGCGGGAACCACCCTGTGCGCCAGGCGGTCCTTGAGATTGTTTACGGAACTATCTTTCCCCTTCTGGCCTTTGGGGTAAGGCCTAGAAGGAGTGGAAAACGGACTGACGGCAGAAAGGGTCTTGCCATCTGTCTCGCACCTAGTCAGGGTTTCTTTCACTTGTGGACCAAAAAGGATGATCCATCAAAAGGGGAGTTTGTGAAAGACGCCTTGAAAGGTTCCAAAATTGCATAGCCGCATCCAGGCGTGCTCACGTAAGGCTACCCCTGTTCCTGCGTTCTGCTCGCCCATCGGCCGCATAAGAGAGGAGGCGATGGAGGAGTTGGAAATAGAATTATGGATAGCCAGCTGCGTGTTCATTTTTCTTGAAACCCAAGAGTTGTAGGTTCTACATTTCACTCGCTTCTTTGATCAAGTCCCTTTGAAGACGGTGAAATGGTGACAGGTAATTCAGCTTAACGATAGTAAATGTCGCTGAGGAGAACATCCGCCTCCCGCACCTATCCATGGACCTAGATTCCTTGTTAGGTGGATGGACAGGCACTGAAGGATCAGCCAGTTCCTTCTTTGTGGCGGCAGCTACCACCATAGCATCCACAGAGACTCCTTTGATAAAAATTCCTTGTCTGTTGGGCTGTGATGAATTTGGAGGGTCTCCTGGGAGTGGGGTCCACTGAATCAGGAGCCGCCCATGCCTTTTAGCAACCACCTGCATGAGGGGGGTCAAGGGGGACACCCAGGAGGTGGAAGGACGAGAGCCAAACGCCTCAAGATACACAGATTCTCCTCCGAAGGGTTGAGGGCTGGCCAATTTCCCTCTGTTTAAGGATCTCCAGAATGTCTGCAAAGAGACATCTTCAGAAGGGGAACGGGGGAAGCCTCAGCACCATCCAGATCTGTGCCGGACGTGATAGACTCAGCTGACTCAATGTGCTTCCTCTTGCACTTCCTGTTCCGAGGGGCTCTTCTGCCAAATCAGGAGAGGCCTCGAAGAGGATGAAATCCCCACAGGGGCTCCTGAGGAGTTGGCTCTGCGTCCGGGGATGAGGGAGTGAGGCGACTTAGCCTGAGGCAGCATAGAGGGAGGGGGTGACGGAGCCGACTGTGGAGTAGAGCCAGGCTCTAACACACTCCGCGACCTCAGCACCCTGTCAGGCAGAGCCAGAGGTCCCCGCCCGAGGAGCTAAAGACCCTCGCACCCACAGTGATGGCTCGAGGCGATGTCGGAGCCGAACTCACTAGCCAAGCACCGAGAGGGAGAGGGGGTCGGACAAGGGTCCGATGCCACTCACCCTCGGAGCCGACGAGGGAAGTCCGGCGCCGAGATTCCTCCATGGAAGAAAAACGGAGCCGGCACGGAGCCGAAGACAATTGTCTCGGCTCCGAGGTGACCACAGTCTCGGTTCCGACGACCTGGCTCCGAGCTCAAGAGAGTCGGGAGGAAGGAGTTGATGGACGGGACAGGCACCGACTGATGAGTCGGGCTCTGAAGCATCTGGGCCAGTGCCTCAGACTTGAGTAGTCGACTCACCACTCCTCTGAAGGTCATGATCGGACAACCTCGATGACCTAGAGGAATGAGACCTTTGGCCCGCTCAGACAGCAGGGGAGAACCTGGAGCCAATGAACGGAGCCAAGAGAAGGTGACCTAGACCTCTTTCTGGTTGTCGGCTCAAGATCTTGGTCGAGCCGACAGGGGCCTACCGGTCCGGCGAGCCAGAGGGGGTTTTTTGGGCAGATTTTTAGGTTTTTAAATAAAAAACGCTTTTTCTTCCATTTTCCGTAGTATCTCCTCAGCATTAGTACCAAACAGCACATCCTTTTGTAGAGGAGCATCTAGAAGTTTAGCTTCTCTTTCTACATGATCAGGCAAGTTTTGTTCCTAAGCCAGGCATGTCTGCGAATGACTGATCCTGTAGCAGCCGCTCTACTTGAGGCCTCTAGGGCATCATAACCACATTGTAAGGTGTGTTTACCCACTTGCTCTGCACTATGCATCATATCCTGTAACTCCTTCAAATCTGGTTGTTCAGGTTGAGACATTTTATTCCTTAATTGTGATAACAGGAACTGTTGATATTTAAGCATATGAAACTGACAATTTAAGGCCCTGCGGCTAGGGTGGCAGAGGTATATACCGTTTTTCCCCACCTTTCTAAAGATCTTGACTCTCTTTCTGTAGGAAGTGGATTCTTGGCAGTGGAGGCCTTCAATCCCTTGGGGCCTTGTGAAATGGTTTCAGGGTCAGCATTATGGCTTTTGAAGAGAAATTGGTGAGAGTTAGGTACTCTGTAGTACCTATCAGGTTTGACTGGTGCAGGAGGCAGAGAATCCGGGTTAAGGCAAGCCTCCGAATAAACATCATCAAGTATGTCCAAAACAGGAGGTATCGCCAGAGGTCTGTGTTGAGGTAACAAAAGAAATTCCCTATGTCTTTTCTTGGAATCTGAAAAGTCTTGGCCTTCCCAATGGAAGTGTTCCCTCAAAGTGTGCAAGGTTTCCCCAAAGGAAAAATCCTCAGGAGGAGGTACAGAAGGAATGGACTGCTCTGCATCCGAATCCTCAAAAGGGGAGTAAGAGTGTTCCTCTACATCAGAATGTTCTGATAAAATGGATCCCTGATCAGAATAGGGAGAATCTTCCTCCACTCTGGGTCTCTTGTCTGTAGGGGGTTGAGAACCCCTGATAGGAGTAATTAAATCCTCAGCCATTTTAACCATCTGTTTTTTAGGCATGGGACCTGGAGATGGGCCCTGTGCAACAGGCCTCTTGGGATGCCTGGCTGCTTTGGATTTAGTAAAGGCCTTAATAGAAAAAGAAGATGAGGGTCTAAAGACACCATGGGTGGAAGTGGACCTGTCCACATTAGTAGGCTCAACATTAGCAATGGCTTCGGTGGTTGTAGTCTGGGAAAGGGCCGAGGTACCAGCGGTCTCGGGTACAGAGGACACCGCCAAAGGAGTGTCAGCCGGTAGTCAGGGGACTGCAAAGGCGCCTCGCTGAGAACCGGACCACGGTAGCCTGTTTTGGCGCGGTGTCGGCGGGGACCGCCCGTGGTCGGTCCTGTCCTTGCTTTTGGACAAAACGGTAGTCGGAGTATCCGACATTTTATAATCAAAGGCTTTACCAAAATAGTGTTGGGCTTAACTCACCACGCTTAATAGTGCGCTTATTGAAGGTAGAAGTTTACAGCCCGAGACGCCGTGGTCTGGGCCTAAATAAGGCATGCAGAGGGAATGGAAATCTTTATGCGGTATTTGCTTCCCACAAGAAATACAATTATTAACTTTTTCTGACATCGGTCTGAGGCAAGAAAAGTTTCAACGGGTACTTAGCTTTAATGAAGACTTCGCTTCCAATATTTCCGTGAATTCAGGAGCTACCGACCGCACTTGCGAACTGCTTCTGCTTCGGCACCGCGGCAAAAAGACTGAAGAACATGGCGCCGGCTGTGTCTTATATACCCGCCTCACTGACGCCAGGAGAGAAAGCTTACAGCAACCGACGCCGGACCTAGACTTTGGAATTCGGCCGACCGAGGGACCGCCTGACGGCAGAGAACCCATCTGTGATTACTGCAGCTGTATGCACGATGAACATCAGCCAAGCAGTGAGCTTCAGGCTGTCCAAACTCAGATGAGGCACCCCCCCGATGGGTGTGAAATCAGATCCCGAATGGGATCTAGGATTCAAGGTGGAGCCAGAAGCAGAGACCAAAGGAAGGGAAAACCATACCTGGAGAGGCCAGAATGGGGCAATGTGGATCACCTTGCTCCCCAGTCGACAAGCTTTCTGTTGAAACCTCGGGAGGAGAGGAACTGGCGGGTAAGCATACAGAAGACTGGGAGGCCAAGCATGAACTATAGCATCTCTTGGGGACTCCCCTGGTGGGGGGTTCAGAGCGAAACACCTGCTGCATTTCGCGTTGGAAGAAGATGCAAAGAGATCGCAGCAAGGTTGACCCCACTTGCTGAAGATCTGTTCCGCTACTGACGGATTCAGAGACCACTCATAAGGCATCAGAATGGTCCAACTTAGCATGTCCGCTAGGGTGGTGGACTGTCCCAGAATGTGCGTTGCGATAAGAAAGCGACAGGTGGAGATCACTCATTCCCACACTCTCACGGGCTCACGACAAAGGGGATAAGATCTGGTCCCTCCCGGTTTGTTGATGCACCAGACTACCGACATGTCTGATTGAATAGCAATTGTCCCCCCCCCCCCGAGGAAGAAATGCATAAAGGGCCTGCAATGCCAGAAGGACTGCCCTTATCTCTAGGACATTGATACGCAAGCTGGTCTCTAGGGAGACCACTGACTTTGGACTGTCCTGCCCGAACAATGCCCCCCCACCCGAGCTGGGAGGCATCGACGGTCACTGTGGCTTGGGCCGGGGCTGAAACGAAGGGTCGACCCTCCAGAATGTCCAGAGAGCTCATCCACCAAATGAGGGATGACCGACACACTGGACTTAGGTGGATAGGGTAGGATAGAGTTAAATCCAACAAGGACCACAAACACAGAGTCCACTGAAGAATCCGCATGTGTAGTCGAGCACATGGAAGGAGAGTTATGGTCGTCGCCATGGAACCTAGGGCCCTCAATACAGATTCTGTTGTCGGGAGATGAGAATGGTAAATTAGGAAGACATGCATCCTGAGGTTTTGAACTCTCTCCGAAGTCAGGAACACTTTCCCTGGAGTGCGTCTATCCTAGCACCAATGTAGTCTATCACTTGTACAAGCTCTAGTAGAGATTTGGATTTGTCGATTGTGATACCCAAACTCAGGGCAAGTGACAAAGTAGTCTCTGGTTTGGGAAAGTTGATGCCTGGTGGAAGCAGTGAGGAGCCAATTGTGAAGGTACAGATAGACCTGAATCCCCTGAAGCCTCAGGTGAGCCGCTACCACCACCATCATTTTGGTAAACACCCTGGGGGCTGTGGTGAGACCAAAAAGTAGGGCTCGATATTGGTAATGATTGGCCCCTAGCTGGAAGTGGAGGAACCTCCTGGAGCTTCTGTGCATTTTTATGTGATAGTAAACATCCTGGAGATCTAACGAGCACATCCAATCGCTCTCCTGCAGGTATGGCATGATGGACTGTAGTGTGACCATCCGGAACTTTTCTTTGGCAACTGACAGGTTCAGGGTAGAGAGGTCGAGAATGGGCCTCAAGACCCCTGTTTTCTTTGACACCAAAAAGAACCTGGAGTAGAAGCTGATCCAGGCTGATCTGGGGGGATGGTTTCAATGGCTCGTTTTCCTAGCAGCTTGGAAGGTTCCTGTGCCGCTGCCTCCCTTTGCATGGGTGGAACATCCGGGAGGTGTTTGGTAGGCGTTGGGGAACCAGCGAAGCGGGGATAGAATATCCCCTGGATATGATTTGAAGCACCCAGCGGTCTGTTGTTATGGGCTCCCATGTCGCTGGGTGCAAGGACAATCATCCCCCGACTGCCTCCGGAGTAGAGCAGTCAGGCAACCCCTCACGGTTGCTGCCCAGGTCTGTCCGAGAAAGGTTCTCGAGACCAGAAGTTTCTCGGACCCCCTCGGCATCTAGGCCGGCTTTCAATCTGTCCCCCTCTGCCTCTGAGGGAAGAAGAGCCCTGAGTGTCCCCGGAATACTGAGACTTCCAGAAACACATCTTCTTTTGCCCTCTCTGGTTCTGGAAAAAGGACCTTTGAGGGTTAGAGAAGCAGATCCCGACAGCAGACCATGTCTTCACATCCTTCTCACTCTGGACTAGCGTCTCCTTGACGGTCTTACAGAACAGTCAAGCCGTCATAAGGGGCATTGGCAAAGAACGCCTTAAAGGGTTAAACTGGAGCAACCTGAGACAGGCGTTATGCCTCATGGACATGCCGGACCCAGATGCCCTAGCCACTCCTTCTGTTGCATGGGAGAGAAGTCGCATGGACATATTCGATACTTCTCTCAAAGTGGCCATTTTCGCAGAGAACGAAGCCTTGTCCTCCTGCGACATGGACTTGGGTGCAGACACCTCCAGCTCCTTTACCAGGTCGCGTTGGAGTCTCATGACATGTGCCAAGTAGTTCAGCGCATGTATTGAAAAGGTAGCTGAAGCTTCCACCCGCTTCCCTAGGCGGTCCATCATAAGAGACTCTTGGTCAGAAGGATGGACCGAGGAACTTTCCGGAGATAGTTCCCTCTTCGTGGCTGCTGCTACCACCATGGCGTCAACTGGGGAGCCCTTGTTCCAGGAAGGCCTGTCTATAAGGAAACTTAAAATCTTATTGGGGTGCTTGGGAATCTGACCCATGATATCAGGTTCCTTCCACGCCCGCAAGGTGATCAAATCCACTAAATGGTCCATGGGGGGGGAGGGGGGGGAGATGTAGACGGGCCCGTGCCGAAGGCCTCTAGAAACACAGACTCATCAGAGGAGGGCTTGGGGGCAGACCAACCTCCCCGCTGGCACAGGATCTCCATGATGTCTCCAAAGGAGACATCGTTGGGAGGTGACCTTGGGCAGCCCTCCCCCTCATCTAAGTCTGCGTCCTTGGTTAGGGACTCGGGGGTGTCCAAGTGCCTCCTCTTACACGTATGCTTGCGGGGCACATCTCTCATGGGGCTCTCCAGGGAGTGCTCCATCTGGGGGCCTTCGGGCACAGGCTGTCCCTCTGGTAAGATGACTGGGACCGTAGACAGAGCCGAGGGGGTCTGGGTGGAGCCCGAGGGGGCGGTCAGGGGCTTCGATCCAATGGAGAAGACCCGTTCTTCCACATCAAATGCCAAAGGAGAGCGGACCTCCTGGGAAGCCAATAAGGCCAGTCTCCCTGGGTCTGATGCGAGAATCGGAGCTGGACCTGAAGCGGACGGAGCTCAGAGAGAGGGAACCTGGACCGACAATGTCGGAGCCGATGGTAAAGGTTCCACTACCTCGGATCCAACCCCCAGGCTCCGGCTCAGAGAGCGGCTTGGATCCAAGATGCTCCGGCAGCTGCCAGTATAGAGGACAGTCGGCGCCAACGCTCTGACCAAGGCCAACCTCGGATCAGAGAAGTCTGAAGCTGAAGGTCGGATCGGGGAAGGAGTAATGGGCTGCAAAAAGAGAAGAGAGCTGCACCCTCCTGAGGGAGGGGGGCTGGTAAGACCCCCCCCCATCTGGATCTGTGTACAGATAAAGCACATCTTATCCAGATCCATATCCAATAGAGAATGGGTCAACCGAGACGAGGCCACAGACTCAGACCTGGACAGTCAGGGAGCTGAGGCCAGGGAGACGTGACGTGCCTCCTCCTGCTCAGGGGAGAACCTCAAAGACTGAAGCCAAGGGGAGTCACGGATCTGAGCAGACTTGCTTGGTGACAAGAGGTCCGGAGACCTCTTCCTCTTCTCCTTTGTCCTCTACTCTCTCTCCCACTCTCTATCCCTCCTCTGCTCTGCTACCACAGGCTTAGAAGCAGGAGTTTGAGTCCCAGCCTGGGAGGAAGGGGAGGCCAGAGGCAGAGAAGCAGAAGAGGCAGTCACGGCAGCCGCAGTGACTGAAGCTGAGGACGAGGAGGGAGGATCAGTGGCAGGAAAAAGCCCTTTGAGGGGCCAACTTGGCCTTTCTATCCTTCAAGGCTCGGGGGTTGAACCCCGCACAAAAGAAGCAATCAACATTCAGGTGGGCCACACCTAAACACAATACACACAGTGTGGCCATCCACTGGGGAGAGCTTATGGCCACACTGTGCGGCGCTTAAAGATGAGCTTTTCAGCCATGCCTAAAGAAGAAAGTGAAGAGAACAGACAAAAAAATTTATACAATAAACCCACTCACCACACTAGACTGACTAAAAAGGGGGGAGGGGCGCCACAGACAAACTACACTAACTATTACTACAAACCTACACACGATGCCAAAGCGATGGGAGGGGAGAACGGGTACCTATACTAAACTGAAACGGCTAAATAAACAGAAAACATAAGAAAACCTGCAGTCAAAAAAACACCCTGCTAGCTGTAGCTCTAGAGACACAATACTTCACAATCACGGCAAACGAGATCTGGGGATTGAAGGCAAGGGAGGTGTATTATGGGTAAGGGGAGGAGCCTGGAGCTCAGATGCTGATGCTAGTAATCTTTGCCGGCTCGAATCCAATTCAGATCCGTATTCCCACAGGTTGAAGATCAAATGAAGTAAACTACTTCAGATACAACATATAAACATAAGCTTTGCAAAAAGTGTACAATTTGCAATCAATACCCTAAGTTAAGGTACAGTTAGTAGTGAAACATACTAGTAATACAAAATATGTTGTGTGTATAAACAGCAAGTTTTGTTTGTGATTAATCTAACTGCAAATTAAGTTAGGTAAAAAATACAGTTGTGTACACTTACACAATTTTTGATGGAGAATATTACAGGCAGCACAAGGGGGTGGCTATGGGGGCCTCGTATGCTCCTATTTTCGCTAACCTTGTGCTGTTAGAGTGGGAGCAAAGTAAAGTTTTTCAAAGCGACTTCTTTCAGTATATGAATCTATATGTTAGGTTCCTGGACGATATTTTTATTTTGTGGAAAGGTTCAGAAAATAGAATTAAAGAATCGGTTCAATATTTAAATGAAAGTACAGGATTTCTGAAATTTACATATGAATATAATAAGAATGAGATAAATTACTTAGATACACACATTGAGAAAGATAATTGTTTTAAATCTAAGGTATACAGGAAACCATCCTTTAGTAATACCTACCTACAATATTCAAGTGACCCATCCAGTAAGACAAAAAAATAGTATTATTAAAGGACAATTAATAAGAATAGCAAGAATGACTTCCAAGGAAGAGGACATAGAGGATGAATTAATGACAGTAGCAAAATTATTTCAAGAGAGAGGTTATCCCAACAAAAATTATAGATGAATACGTTGGATATGTAAGAAGTGAAAGGGGAAAAAATACAAGCCCCTATTAGGGAATTTAAGTGCCACAGAAGAAAGTAAAAATAAAAGAGAAAAAGAAAATAATAGATATGAGAAGGCTATGGTTATTCCATATGGGAGTAAAGCATTCGAGGTAGAAAAAATTGTTAATAAAAATTGGGCTATTCTTAGAAATAACCCGAAGTTATGGGCTATAGGGGGTTCAAAACCAAGTTTTGTGTACAAGATAGGTCCTAATTTAAAAAAAACTTTTGAAATGGTCACAAAGAATAAGGGTAGGTATGGCACTAAAAATGTGGAAATTGTTCTCAATGTAAGTACATTTGTACACAAGAGAACATTACCATTAACAACTCATTAAGAACTACAGTTAGATTTGAGAAGGGAAACTGTCAGACTACAGAAGTAGTATATTTGGCTATATGTAAATCCTGTCCCAGTTTTTATGTAGGTAAAACTGAAAGACGATTGAGGGACAGGATATATGAACACACATACCAAATATCTACCAAGAATGTTAATAATGCCCTATACAGGCATTCCACAATCTGCCTGAATTGTAGAGAGTTTAGTTTTGGCATTTTAGAAAAAGTGTCACAAAAAGTACAGTTTTGTACCTACCATAAATGTAGATGTTCGAGTGCTAATACAGCTGCAGTCATAACAGATGGGGTTCTCCTGCCGTCAGGCGGGTCCTCGGTCGGCCGAATTCCAAAGTCTAGGTCTGGCGTCGGTTGTCGTCGCATCTTCCCTGACGTCAGTGCGACAGGGGTATAAAGGAACCAGCCGACGCCATTTTCTTCAGTTTTTCTTGCCCCACATGTCAGGTGCCCCCAGAAGGAAGGCAATACATAAATTTGTGTAATAAAGCAATGCAATATAATCAAGATACAGTAGTTGCAAGCAAATACACCATAAATGAATACCCCAATCAGGTTGTATGAGGAGGTGTTAGCCAATAGGCCTGTCCCAAGAGGAGAAGGAGGGAGGGAAACCTGGACTGCAGCTGTATTAGCACTCGAACATCTACATTTATGGTAGGTACAAAACTGTACTATGTTCATCGTGCATACAGCTGCAGTCATAACAGATGGGTAGAATCCCAAAGCTAAGAAAGGGGTGGTAGGCACTAGGTGGAAGTAGGAGGAGCCAGGATGCCCTGCAAGACTGCAGTGGCAAAGCCTGCTCTAGTTTTGGAGTATAATGGTAGGTGGTAGTGCTTGGAGAAGGTATGCACAGAACTCCAATACTATGTTCATCGTGCATACAGCTGCAGTCATAACAGATGGGTAGAATCCCAAAGCTAAGAAAGGGGTGGTAGGCACTAGGTGGAAGTAGGAGGATCCACAATGCCCTGCAAGACTGCAGCGGCAAAGCCTGCTCTAGTTTTGGAGTATAATGGTAGGTGGTAGGTGGTAGTGCTTGGAGAAGGTATGCACAGAACTCCAAGTGGCTGCTTCCAAAATATCTTTGGTAAGAACTCCTCTGAGGAAAGCTGCAGAGGTAGCTGTGGCCCTTGTGGAGTGAGATCTGATGCCTGTAGGTACAGTTTTGCCATGAAAAGAATAGCAAAAACGTATGCAGTGGGCTATCCATTTTGAGATGGTCTGTTTGGAAATAGGCTTTCCTTGAGCTCCTACAGCATAGGACACAAAGAGCTGTTCTAATTTTCTGAAAGGCTTTGTTCTGTCCAAATAATAACGCAGTTGTCTGTGGATGTCCAAGGAATGTAGTAATCTCTCCCCTTTGTTTTGAGGATTAGGATAAAAGGTAGGTAAGTGTATGGCCTGATTCAAAGCTACCCTGGATACCACTTTAGACATAAAGGACGGGTTGGTTCGTAAGGAAACTCTGTCCTGATGGAAGATGATAAAAGGCTGCACAGCCATGAGAGCTTGTAGTTCTGAAACTCTACGAGCTGAGGTAATAGCCCGAAGGAAAGCTGTTTTCCAGGACAAATATTGCAGATCTGATGAGGCAGCTGGCTCAAAGGGAGGCAAGGTCAGTTTTTCCAGAATGAAGTTGAGATCCCAAGCAGGTATTGGTTGCTTCCTTGGGGGTCTTAGATTCTTAGCCCCTCTGAGGAACTGTCTAGAGAGGGTGAGAGAATAAGGGTGGATCAGTGTTGTTTTCTGCAGAAATGGCTGAGGCATGGATTTTGATGGAGGAGAATGAAAGTCCACTGCTTAGCAGCTCAGCTAGATACTGTAGTATTTGAGGTAAATTCAGTTTTCTAGGATCCTGGCCCTTTTTCTCATTCCAAACACAAAACCGTTTCCATTTTGCGGAGTAAGCTTTTCTAGTCGACGGCCTTCTGGCCTCCAAAATGACATCCTGCACCTCCTTAGAAAGTAGGGTCTGTTGTGATGCTAAGGAATCTTCCATGCAGCTAGATTGAGTGTTTTTAGCTGGCTGTGAAGAGTTTTGAAGCTGTGCTGAGTCAGGAGAAGAGGCATTAGAGGCAGGGTCCATGGTGGGGAATGCGTCAGGCTCCTCAGGAGTGGGTACCAGTGTTGTCTTGGCCAGTCTGGAGCAATGAGAATCATCTTTGGTCTGTCTGCTCTGGTTTTCAGTAGTACTTTGGGCAGCAGAGGAAGAGGTGGGAAGGCATAAACTGCCATTGACGTCCAACTGAAAGAGAGAGCGTCCACTCTCCATGCCTTTGGATGGAAAATCCTTGAGCAGAATTTTGTCAATTGGTGATTTTTGTGGGAGGCAAAGAGATCTATGTCTGGCCTTCCCCATGCTTGGATTATTTCTGTAAAAACTTTTGGATGCAACTTCCATTCGTGTGGATTAGTCATATTTCTGCTTAGGTTGTCTGCCAGCGTGTTTTCCTTGCCTAGCAGGTACTGTGCTTGTAGCTCGATTTGTAAGTCCATGGCCCTGTTCCAAAGTGACATGGCCAGTCTGCATAGGGGGTAGGAATGCGTTCCTCCCTGCTTGTTTATGTACCACATAACTGTGGTGTTGTCCGTTCTTATCAATAGTTGACCTGGTTTCAGAAGGTCTTTGAAAGCTATAATAGCATTTATTACTGCTAGCATTTCCTTTTGATTGATGTGAAGGTGCTTTTCTTCTTGGGACCATTTGCCCTGAATGCACCGATCTGTCATGTGCACCCCCCAGGCGTAGTCCAAGGCGTCTGTTGTGATGACTTGATTTGCTTGAGGCTTGCTGAATGGAAGACCTGTGTTTGTTTGGCATGCTTGAGCCCACCACAGAAATTCCTTTTGTAGACATGGAATTAGTGGTATTATTGTTTCCAAACTGTGGCTGTGTTGAGACCATAGATTTTTCAGGTACCATTGAAGTTTCCTCATATGCAGCTTTGCACATGGGATTAGTAAGATGCAAGATGTCATGAATCCCAGAGCCTGCAGGATTTTCCTTGCAGTCAGCCTGGTGCAATTTGCTAGTGCTCTGAAGTATTGAGTTAGTTGCCCCTGCTTCTCTGGTGTGAGGTAAGCCATCTGGGTGTTTGTGTCCAAGTTGGCACCCAGGAAAATTATCTTCCGAGAGGGTATTAGCCTTGATTTCTTTTTGTTGACTGTGTATCCCAGAGAGTTCAACAACATTATTACATAAGCCAGATGTTTCAGAAGAATGTGCTTGCTGTCCGCTTGGATCAGGCAGTCGTCCAAATAAGGGTATATTTGTATCCCTTGAAGTCTGCAGTAGGCAATTACTGATGCCAGGCATTTCGTGAATACTCTGGGCACAGTAGATAAGCCAAAGGGCAATGCAGAGAATTGATAATGGGTTGAACCTGCAAGAAATCTGAGGTATCTTCTGCAACTTTGTCTGATTGGGACATGCAGGTATGCCTCCTTGAGGTCCAATGTTACCAGCCAAGACTCCTTGCCCAGGATAGGAAGAAGCTGCTGTAGAGTGAGCATCTTGAATTTTGGTACGAGTAGAAATGTGTTTAGGATGGATAGGTCCAAAATAGGTCTCCAATCTTTTCCCTTCCTTGGTACCAGGAATAGTCTGGAATAAAAACCTTGACCTTGTTCGTGCGTAGGTACCTCTTGAATCGCTTTCATGTCTATGAGATCTGTAATTTGCTTTTGTGCCTCTGCCCTTTGATTGTGTGGCAGGTTTGGCATGCCTCTCATTTTTGGAAGGGTGTGAAAATGGAATCTGTAGCCTCTGTTTATAATGTCCAGGATCCATTTGTCTTTTGTGACAATATGCCAATTTTTTGAAAATGCCAGTTTTCCTCCTAAGGGGGCTGCCATTTGAGTCTTGCTTGGCATGCAAAGGGGAAAGTCATTGGGTTTGCTTTCTGAATGATTGCGAGTTATCCTCACCACCTCTTTGTGTAGGAGCTTGCCATTGCCTGCCTCTAAACGATCCTTGAGATTGTCCTCTGCCCCTCGGGCGCCTGTATCTACCTCTTTGGGGTCTGTCCGTGGCTGGAAAGGACCAATTTTTGGAAGGCCAATTTCTACTGAAACGTGGGGGTTGTACCTGTAGAAAATCTTTCACAGTTTGCATTGATTTAGTCTTTTCCTCCATTTTCCTTAATACCTCCTAAGCATTAGCACCAAATAATACATCCTTTTGTAGAGGGGCATCTAGTAATTTAGCTTTGACATGTTCAGGCAAGGTTTGTTCCTAGAGCCAGGCATGTCTACGTATGACCGATCCTGTAACAGCAGCTCTACATGAGGCCTCTAGAGCATCAAAACCACATTGTAAGGTATGCTTACCCACTTGTTCTGCACTATGCATCAAATCCTGCAACTCCTTCAAGTCTGGTTGTTCAGGCTGTGACATATTCAATTGTGATAACAAAAACTGTTGGTATTTTAGCATACGGAACTGACAGCTTAAGGCCCTCATGGTTAAGGTAGCCGAGGCATATACCTTCTTTCCCCACCTTTCTAAGGATCTGGAATCCCTCTCAGAAGGCAATGGATTTTTAGCAGTGGAGGCCTTAATTCCCTTGGGGCCCTGTGAGATTGTTTCTGGGTCAGCGGCATGGCTTTTGTATGGAAATTGGTGCGAGTCAGGAACCCTGTAGTACCTGTCAGGCTTGACTGGGGCTGGAGGCAGAGAATCCGGGTTAAGGCAGGGGCCTCCGAGTAAACATCATCTAGGATGTCCAAGACAGGAGGTATAGCCAGAGGCCTGTGCTGAGGTAGCAAGAGAAATTCCCTAAGCCTTTTCTTGGAATCTGAATAATCTTGGCCTTCCCAGTGGAAGTGTTCCCTTAAGGTATGCAAAGTTTCCCCAAATGAGTAATCCTCTGGGGGGGATACAGAAGGAATAGACTCCTCTGCATCAGAGTCTTCAAAAGGGGAGTAAGAATGCTCCTGATCATCAGAATGCTCTGAAATAATGGAGCCCTGATCAGAGGAGGGGGATTCTTCCTCCACTCTGGGCCTTTTGTCCGGTGGGGGCTGAGAACCCCTGATAAGAGTAATTAAATCCTCAGCCATTTTAAGCATCTGTTTTTTAGGCATGGGGCCTGGAGATGGGCCCTGTGTAGCTTGTCTCAGAGTGCATGGCTGCTTTAGACTTAGTGAAAGCCTTGATGGAAAAAGAAGAGGAAGGTCTGAAGACACCTTGAGTGGAGGTAGACCTGTCCACATTGTGAGGTTCAACGCCAAGAGTGGCTTCGGTATCTGTAGTCGGGGTGTGGGCCGAGGAGCCTACGACTTCGGGCACATGAGACACCGCCAATGAAGTGTCGTCGGTAGTCAGGGGCTGCGTAGGCACCTCGCTGAGAACCGGACCACGTGTAGTCGGCTTTGGCATGGTGTCGGTAGAGGCCGCGGACCTCGTGTGTTGGTCCTTATCTTTGCGTTTTTTTTTTTAGACAAAACTGGAGTCAGAGTATCCGACGACATAATATAGTTAAATGTTTTTCCAAAATAATGCTGGGCGAACTCTGCCCGATGCTTAATAGTGCGTTTGTTGAATGTAGCACCCTAAACAAGGTATACAGAGGGAATGGAAATCCTTATGTGGTATTTGCTTCCCACATGAAATACAATTGTTAACTTTGTCTGACATCGATCTGAGGCAAGAAAAGTTTCCCCAACGGGGTACTTAGCTTTCAAGAAGACTTCGGTTTCAAAATTTTTGTAATTTCAGGAGCTGGCCGACCGGCACTTGCGAACTGCTTCTGCTTCGGGCACCGCGCGGCAAGAAAGACTGAAGAAAATGGCGTCAGCTGGATCCTTTATACCCCTGTCGCACTGACGTCAGGGAAGATGCGACGACAACCAACGCCGAACCTAGACTTTGGAATTCGGCCGACCGAGGACCCGTCTGACGGCAGGAGAACCCCATCTGTTATGACTGCAGCTGTATGCACGATGAACATCCCTAAGGGTGGGGATTACAGAAGCCATATAGAAGAAAGAGAAACAAGATGGCAAATTAAGCTACAAGCAAGCCAAACCCCAGGTTTAAATGAAATAATATCAATCAAGCCTATATTGTGTAAAAAAAACGGAGTTCAAAAAATACAATTTTAAATGGAAGTAGTTTAAAGGGTGGAAACTGGAATGGAAGATATCATGTCAATAAAAGTTGTTTTTAGGGAATTGTTATGTATTTTAATAGAATGTTTTAAGATTTTCATAACAGAAGGTTTTAAACTGAAGTATGGTGCACTTTAAATACAATTTTTATTAGTGTTTAATTAGTGATGTCATCATTGTTAGAGAGTATATAAAGGGGGAAAATGGTAATAGACACAGATTCTGATGAAATCCCTGGGCATAGGGAAGAAAGCGCTCAATCTTTTAATTTGTGTGGAATTGTTTAAATAAAGAAGTTTGTGAGGAATCCAAGCCGTGGCAGTGTATTTTTTGGTGTACACTGTGGACTTGTACACTGTTGGGCTCATTCCTGCATTCTTAGTTGCGTACACTTACCATAAATGTAGATGTTAGTGTATTCACTGTTGCAATAATCACACTTGGGTTATCCTGCCAGGGGTAGCCCTCAGTCGGCCCAAATAGCAGAGGCTTAGTATTTCTACGTCGGTTGCTGTCGCTCCAGAACTGACGTTGGGTCGTCAGTGGTATAAAATCAGGCAGCTGACGCCATTGCATCAGTTTTTCTTGCCCCAAAAGTCAGGAGCCCCCAAACAGGGAGCTAGGTTATGATGGGAGAACACCACCAGTAGAAAGTAAATACCAAAAATCCTTGTAGAGAGTGAGGAAGAGAGAGAGAGAGACAAGGGGGATGGAGAGTGGGAAACGAGGACTTCAACAGTGAATACACTCGAACATCTACATTTATGTTAAGTGTACACAACTGTGCTATGTTCTTCGTGTTTCACTGTTGCAGTCATCACACTTGGGTTAATTCCCAAAGCTGAAGTAAAGGGTGGAGGCAGTCAAGAAGAGTTGGGGCTGGCTAGTATGCCCTGCAAGACTGTGGTTGCAAAGCCTGCCCTGGATTTGGAAAAGATAGGCAGGTGGTAATGCTTGGTGAAAGTATGAACAGAACTCCATGTTGTAGCCTCCAGGATGGCCCTGGTAGGGACCCCTCTGAGGAAAGCTGCAAAGGTGGAGGTTGCCCTTGTGGAATGTGTCCTGACCCCCTGTGGAGTTGGTTTCCCGTGGTGTTTGTAACAGAAATGGATACAGTGTGCTAGCTATTTGTATATGGTTTGTTTGGATATGGCCTTGCCCTCTGCCCCTGCTGCAAAGCTGACTAGCAACTGGTCAGTTTTCCTAAAAGGCTTAGTCCTATCCAGGTAAAATCTGAGCTGTCTGTGCACATCTAAGGAGCGCAGGATCGTTTCCCCCTTATTTTGAGGACTGGAAAAAAAGGTGGGCAAATGAATAGATTGGTTGAGAGCCACACTGGACACTACTTTAGGTATGAAGGTTGGGTTACTCCCGAGGGAGACCCTGTCAGCATGAAAAATGATGAAAGGTTCCACAGCCATGAGGGCTTGTAGCTCTGAAACTCTTCTAGCTGAAGTGATGGCCAGACGCAAGGCTATTTTCCAAGAGAGGAATTTTAACTCTGCTGAAGCTGCAGGCTCAAAGGGGGGGGGGGGGTAGTGTGAGCTTTTCCAACACAAACTTTAAAGTCCCAAGCTGGGGTAGGAACTCTTCTGGGTGGCCTTAAATTGTAAGCCCCTCTTAGGAACTGTTTGATAAGAGGGTGAGAAAAGAGAAGTGGCTCTGTGCTGTAATGAGCAGAGATGGCAGAGGCATGAATTTTAATGGAAGAGAAGGATAAACCCCTCTGCAGTAGGTCTGCTAGGTAATCCAGGATGAGAGGTAGGGAGGGATGTGCTGCATCAACTCCCTTATCCTGGATCTAGGTGCAAAACCTTTTCCACTTGTCAGCATAGGATTTTCTAGTGCTAGGGCCTCTGGCCTCACGTATAACGTCCAGGACTTGCTTGCTTAAGCTGGCAACTGGAGGAGAGGTCAAGGAATAAGCCAGGCTGCCAGGTTCAGGGTCTGCAATTGTGGATGCATGAATTCTCCATTCTGCTAGATGAGAAGATTTGGGATTGAAGTAGGTGCCAAGGAGGCAGGGGTGACAGACAGCACAGCAGTGGGTACCAGTGCTGGCATGGCCAGTCTGGTGCAATCAAGATTGCTCTTGGTTTTTCTTCCCTTATTTTGAGTAGTACCCTTGTGAGTAGAGGTAGAGGGTGAAATGCATAGATTGAGAGGTTTACCCATTGGAAGGATATGGCATCCACTATCCGGGCCTTGCTGTGAGTTTCTCTGGTGCAGAATTTGCTGCGCTGGTGGTTGTTGTGGGAGGCAAATAAGTCCACCTTCGGGGTGCCCCATTTCTGGGTTACGAGGTTGAAGGTGCTGTGGTCTAGCTGCCACTCGTGTGGGTCTAGGAGGTTTCTGCTTAAGTTGTCTGCCAGAGAGTTTTGGGAGCCTGGCAGGACTTGTGCTAGCAGGTGAATTTGCATGGCTGAAGCCATGTGCCAAAGGATCATGGCTAGCCTGCAGAGGGGATAGGAGTGAGTTCCTCCCTGCTTGTTGATGTACCATATCACTGTGGTGTTGTCTGTTTTGATCAGTAGAGGTCCCGGGGATAGTAGGGGTCTGAAAGCTGACAGAGCATGCTGAACAGCTAGCAATTCTTTTTGGTTGATGTGCAGATGCATTTGATTTGGGGTCCAATGGCCCTGAATGCACCTGCTGTCCAGGTCTGCACCCCAGGCATAATCTGATGCATCTGTGGTTTGGGTCCGGGCGGCATGGGGTTGTGAAAAGGGAAGGCCCTTGCTGTGGTTGCATGCTGCTACCCACCAAAGAAAATCTTTACTCAGACAAGGTATCACAGGCATGATAGTTTCCAGGTCCTGAGAGTGTTGACACCAAAGGCTTTTTAAGTACCACTGATGTTTCCTCATATGCAATCTGGCATATGGAATGAGTAGAACGCAGGATGCCATGAACCCTAGAGCTTGCATGCTTTTCCTTGAGGATAACTGGGTTCTGGTGGCTAGTTGAGAGAAGTAGCCTGTCAGATAGGCTTGTTTTTCTAGAGTAAGGAATGTCATCTGGGATGCTGTGTCTAGGCTTGCACCCAGGAATACAATTTTTTGAGTGTGGACTAGTTTGGATTTCTTTTCGTTTATAGTGTACCCCAGGGAGGTCAGTAGGCCCTTTACAAAGGTCAGGTGCTGCAACAGCTTTTCCTGACTGGCTGCCTGAATCAGGCAGTCGTCCAAGTAGGGGTAAATTTGAATATTCCTTTGTCTGCAAACAGCAATGGCAAGAGCTAGGCATTTTGTGAAAACTCTTGGAGCAGTGGATAAGCCAAAGGGAAGTACAAAGATCTTAAAGTGCATAGGTCCTGCCCTGAAACGTGGATATTTCCTGCAAGAATCCCTGAATGGGATGTGTAGATAAGCCTCTTTTAGGCCTAGGTGGCTAACCAAGCATCCTTGGATAGCATAGGAAGAAGCTGCTGGAGGGTGAGCATTTTGAATTTTGGTATCACCAGGAAGGGGTTTAGAATGTATAGATAGAGGATTGGGCATCAGGTGCCCTCTTTTCTGGGTACCAGGAAGAGCCTGAAATAGAAACCTTGGCCTATCTGGCCTGCAGGAACAGGCTGTATTGCCCTCATGGAGAGCAGGGAATGGACATGGTTTTGGGCCTCTGCCCACTGGTTTGGAGGAAGATCTGGGAACCCTTTTGGGGTTGGCAGTGTGTGGAAATAAAATTTGTATCCCTGGGACACTATGTTGAGTATCCACTGGTCGTTGGTGATGGAAGCTCAGTTTTTTGCATGAAAGGAGAGAGTTTTCCTCCTAGGGGCACAAGCATGTGGGCAGAGGAAAGGGGTGGAGTTGTGAATTGTGAGTTCTTTCCATAAGGGGGTGGCTTAGCACTCCCTGCTTTTGATGTGGAGGAACTCCATTGCTTAGATCTCTGCATTCCCTGGGGCTGCTGTCTGGGGAGGTCTGTTTCCCCTAGATCTTGTCCGAGCTGGCCTTGGGTGGGCTGGAAAGTGCCAGTGCTTGGAGGGGCAATGCCTACTGAACCTCGGAGGCTGGACTTGCAAGAAGTCTTTAACTGTGCATAGATTTGGCTTTTTCTTCCATCTTTTTTAAGACTACTTCTGCCTTGGTGCCAAACAAATTGTCTGTGCAATGATGCGTCCAATAGTTTTGATCTGACATGGTCTGGCAAGGTCTAAGCCAAGCCAAGCATGCCTTCTAAGCACAGAACCTGTGACTGCTGCCCTGCAGGATGCTTCTAGGTCGTCAAAGCCGCATTGTAAAGTGTGCTTAGTAACTTGGTTTGCAGAATGCATAAGGTCCTGTAATTCTTTATTTTCTCCACAAGCTGGAATGTAGATAATTTATGTTTAAGGAGTTCCATTGTATGTTGCTGGTATTTTAGCATGAGGAATTGTCAATTTAGTGCTCTAATGGCAAGAGTTGCAGAGGTGTATACTTTTTTTCCCAGTCTGTCTAAAGTTCGGGAAGCCCTGTCCGAAGGGGTGGGATTCTTGGCTGTGGTTACTTTAGGTCCCTGGGAGATGACCTCTGGGTCTGCAGTAGGATTTTTGAAAAGAAATTTGTGTGAGTCAGGGACTCTAATACCGGTCAGGTTTCCTGGAAACAGGTGGTAGGGTGTCAGGAGTTGAGCTAGATTCCATGAAAACATCGTCCACAACATCAAGGACAGGAGGAATAGCTAAGGGTCTGTGCTGTGCTAAATCTAAAAATTCCCGAAGTCTCTTTTGGACTGAGGATAATCCTGACATTCCTAATGGAAATGTTCTCTCAAAGTATGTAAGGTTTCACCAAGACAAAATCCTCTGGAGGAGGCACAGAGGGAATGGACTCCTCTGTATCTGAATCCTCATAAGCAGACAAAGGCATGTCTTCATATTCTGAAACCTCAGAGTCGGACTCCTGATCAGATAAAGCTGCTGGGGACAAGTCTATTTCTTTTAGAAGGGGTAGGCTGTCTTCCCCTAATAAGCATGATAAGGTCTTCGTCATTTTAAGCATTTGGGATTGAGGCAAGGAAGCAGGTGCTTGAGTTTGGTTCGTTGTTTTTTTAGGCATAGTTTGTACCCCGGGCCTTAGAAACTCGGTAGTTTTAGAAAGAACTAAAGATGCGAAAGAAGTCGGTTTGTGTCGAATATCGGTACTGCGAAGAACTTCCTCGGAAGCAGGTACCTGCTCAGCGGTTCCGGCCCCATCCAAGGTAGAGACATCCGCAGGATCTTTAATCAATGAAGAGTCTTGTGGCATACCAGACTCCGAACAGGTTTCGGTAGCGGTCTGTGAATCCATAGAAGTGGGCATCAGGGGCTGAGAAAGTACCTGAGTACAGAACTGGCGAATAGCTCAACGGAAACGTCGTCTGCAGTTTTGGACCTGTGCGATCTGTCTCTGTCTTTATCCTTACGTTTTTTCGGAAGATCGGTAGTCTGATGGCTTACCGAAGCCATCCCCCTCCCTTGGGGGAAAGTAAACAAAATACAACTGAACCAGCAGTAAGACCTAAAATTAAAGACATGAGTAGAACTAAAACGAGCAGCCAAGAAATAGCGTCTAAAGGATCTACTAAGGATGACAACAAACAGATCATTGAAGTATATCAGAGAATGGATAATCAAAAATGAACTTGGGCCCAAGTTACAGCAGATGGTAACAGTGATAAAAACCATCATAGTAAACAACAGCCACAAAAAAACTGGGGGGGCAAGAAATATCAAAAGAAGAATTGGAATTACCAGCGCAAGCAATGGAAGACTTAAAAAAGTGTTAATTTCAAAATCATCAATTTATGTAGTAAAAAGATCTCTTATGATGATTGCTGTGTATTAAGCAAAGGATGGAATTTTGCCCCAGCACAAAGGGCCAACAAACTTATTATGATCAATGAGTTAAGAGACTATGTGAGAAAATTAAATCTCAAAGTATTGTTAGGAAGTCAGAAACCTAATAATTGTGACTTCTACAAACCTAGTTGTTATAATCCACCTTTATGAAAAGAATTAGAAATGTTTCTTAATATATGTGAACTACAGATGTTAGAAATGTTAGAAGATGATACAAAATTCAATTATTATAATTTAACAAAAAAAAAAGAGAAAGATTGTTTAGATGTTCTACTTAAAGACGAGAACATACTTGTTCTAAAAGCTGACAAAGGGGAGCAATGGTTTTGATGGATAGGAAAGATTATGAAGGAAAGATGAAAGAAATGTTATCAGACTCTAATTTCTATAAGCCAGTAAGTATGTCTGAAATTAAGAAAGGTTTTTCACTTCTAGAATCATGCATAGTAGAATGGTTCTATGCAGGAAGAATTGACGAAAAAATGAAGAGGAACATAACTAATAACAACCCAATGATTAGTAGGAGTTTTGGAATACCCAAAATCCATAAAAATATAGATTCGCCCCCTCTAAGACCAATAGTTGCCAGCAAAAATAGCAAATTAGAAGGGATGTCTATTTTGGTAGATAAACATTTACAGAAAGTAGTCCCGAAGGGAGTAACATATATAAAGGACAGCTATGACTGTATGGCAAAACTTAACAATATTAATGTCTCTGACTCAGATATACTAGTAACATTGGATATAAATTCTCTCTATACTATGATTCCTAATAAGGAAGGTATGGAGATGGTTAGAATGGAATTATTAAAATCAAGAGAATTTTCTATAAATACTATTAGTCTGCTAATGGAAATTATAGATTTAGTATTAAGTTATAACTATCTAGAATTTTATGATGAATTGTTTGTCCAAGTTAATGGGGTAGCTATGGGTGCGGCTTTAGCACCTGGCTATGCCAACTTATTCATGCAAGGTTGGGAAACAGCAAATATATTAGAAAGTAGGTTTGTGAAAAATATCACCAAAATGTTAAGATTTATTGACAATATTCTGATTATTTGGAGTGGGACGATCGAAGAATTAAATTTTTTTTTGAAATATAATGACAATGTCTGTTCTTATATTAAGTTTTCATATAATTCTAGCACAGAAAATATCAATTTTTTAGATCTTACCATATACAAAAACGATGGAAAATTAGTGTCAAAAATTTATAAAAAAGAATTTCAAAATAATATGTACTTACATTATTCAAGTTTACATACAAAAAAACCTAAACAAAATATTGTCAAAGGACAAATAAAGAGAATAAGTAATTTAACAGAGGATGATGAAATTTTCCATTTAGAAGCTGATAACTTCTGTGAAAGGATGTTAAGTAGAGGTTACGCCCAAGAAATGATTGAGGAAGTTATGATACAAGAAATTACAAATAGAAACAAAAATGTGATAAAGAAGTTGAACAGAACATCTTCAGCAGATTTTACCACTCCTTTGGCAATACAAAATAGTACCGATTCTAATGTTATTAAAAATATTGTAAGAAAAAACTGGGGAATTTTTAAAACCAATATTAACTTACTTCAGAAGTTAGGAGACAAACCCGACAAACCCAAATTTGTGCAAAAAAGAGCAAAAAATTTTAAAGATTTTTTTCAAGGAAAACTTAACAAAATTAGAGTTGTAGAAGAAAGGAAAGGAATGTATAAATGTTTTAACTGTAATTATTGTAATTATTTATATACAGACAGGCATGAGATTTCAGTGGGCAAATCTAAGATACATGTTCCAGGCAGAAAATGTTGTCTATTTAATAATATGTGTAGATTGTAACTCATTTTATTTAGGTAGAACAGGAAGGGAATTGTTCAAAAGAATTTATGAACATCAATATGCCATAGGCAAAAGAGATGTTAAAAATGCTTTGGCAAAACATTACTTAGAAGGTAAATGCAAGATTAATTTCAAATGTTTAGTCATAGATTTTATCCACCCCAATGTCACAAAGATAAATATTGAAGAAGAATTGGGGTGGCTCGAGTACTGCTGGCAAGTGAGACTAAACGCGTGTTTTCCCCCAGGGTTAAATAATAGAAAGAAATTTATTATGTATTTAAAAAGGAAGGGTTTTAAACATTAAGTTAGTTTTTAGGTACACACACTAAGTTTAGTATTCATACAATATAGTATTTCAAATACAATTTTAACCAACAACTTTTAATTGGAATGTTTAATTGAAGCTGCTTAGTAATTGCCAAGAGTATTTAAATGAAGCAGCGTGTTGTAACCATTAGTCTGAAGAAATCTAACTTCGGAGATGAAAGCGCTCACTTGTGGTTAAACTATAGCTTGTTTTTGTGTGTTTTATTGGATTTTACTCAGTGGATTTTACTTCGTGGATTAAACTTCTTTTTGTGCTATCCTGCCATCGTTTCTTTTTGGATTTGTGCTTTGGTTTGAGGCGTGCTGCTTTGTTTATTGGTATAGAGAGCGAAAGTATTTAGCTACGATAAAGGGCCCGATGACATATAGTTCTGGCATTGAACAAAGCACAAAACCGACAGCGAGGGACGTCGTGGTCTGGACCTAAACAGGTGACGCAGTAAGAATGGAAATCTCAGTGTGGTATTTGCTTTCCACAGGCGAAACAATTGTTAACCTTTTCTGACATTAGTTAGAGCAAGAAAAAAGGATCCCAATGGTGTACTTAGTTTTAGAAGACTTCAATTTCAATTTCGGAAAAGAAAAACTCAGGTAGCGGCCGACCGGCACTCGTGCGAACTGATTCTGCTTTGGGTCGGGCTCTTCGGCAAGAAAGACTGATGTAATGGCATCGCCTGCCTGATTTTATACCACTGACGACCTGACATCAGTCCTGGGACAGCAACTGACGCAGAAATACTAAGCCTCTGGTAATCTGGTATTCGGGCCGACTGAGGGCTACCCCTGGCAGGATAACCCAAGTGTGATGACTGCAACAGTGAAACACAAAGAACATCTAGAAACATTTCTTAAAGTAACTTGTAAGAACAGTTTGTGAGATGTTAATAATGGCATGGTAACATAATCAAACTAAAGAGAGTACACAGAGGAATTTATCAGAAGGTAGGTGTGAGGAGTGTTTTGAGGGTAAGCAGGGACATGTCTAAGACTTTGTCAAGCATTGCTTAGGTCAAATTTGAAGGACTGTTGGTCTTCAATTTGCCTTAACAGGTGGTGGACAGAGTTCCAGTCAGAATACAATACATATTTGCAGTACTGTGCAAATTGTTTTTAATTTTTGTCTTTTGAGCAGAAGGATTGGAATGGCAAATGGAGATGCAGAAAGTTGGATGAGGCAGGGGATTTTGTGGGTTTATATACCAGTCTGTGGGTTACAAGTACTTGGCAGCATGTGATACTGGGGTTAGTTGAGGCCAGTTTAACTGCTTGAGGGACATGCAGAGACAGGACTGGTAATGTTGGCTGGACGAATTTTGCTACTTTGTTAAAGCATTACTTTTATTGCAGCCTGTAGCTTGGTGAAGTGATAGAAGGAAATAAGTAGAAACAACTGTTTTCCTAGCACAGTCTGTGAAGAAATGCCTTGTATACAAGACGACCTAGATTTAACGGTTTCTTATGGCTTGCTGGATGTGGAGGTCAAATTTCAGGGAGTCAGCTACTGCAATGCTTAGTTTGGTGCGCAGAACAATTTTGATTTTTGGTACTGTTAGTTGTGAAGCTAATCCGAGAGAATGAAATTGATTTTATATACATATATACACACATATATATATATATCTATATATATATATATATATATATATATATATATATATATATATATATTTATTTATTTATATATATATATATGGTTTACCTTTACATGTGCGTAACGCAAATGTGTGAAAGTAGGCAAGTCAAAAGTATGTTTTCAAGTTTGCAAAACCTTGAAAAAAACGCAATGAATGTGCAATAAGCGAATGTCACTATGCATTCACTCATTGCAGATTTGGCATTTTGGGTGCAGATTGCACTATAGTGGTGCTTAGGAAATGGTCCCTTTCATCACTGTAGTGCGATCTCAGAGTTAGAATATTAAAGTAGGGGGTGTGGGGGTGCAGGGGGGGCAAGCCCCCCTGCATTACAATGTGAATTCGAACTTGTAGTTCGAAAATCAGAGAATCTGCTTTTCAATTTGCCGATTTTCAAACACCGGTGACGTTCAAAGTTTCACTTTCGTGCTTTTGGTTCGCCCAACTGCGCGATCGTAGAATTGATTTTCAGCATTTCAAAGGTAAACCATATATATATATATATATATATATATATATATATATACACACACATCTACATCTACACACACACACACACACACACACACACACACACACACACACACACACACACACACACACACACACACACACACACACACACATATTCAGAATTAACAGATTTGTTAAGTCAGGTTTGAATATAAAAAGATTCTTGATTTGAAGTTTGATTAAATAAGACAGAACAGACTAGGGCAGAGTCTACTGCATATTGGATCAAGGTGGTATATTTAGCAATAAACTGTAGATCATTTATAAAAATGCTGAACAGTGGGGACATAGGATGGATTACTGGGGAACTCGTACTGAGAAGGGGAGTAAGGATGACAATTCAGACTGCCATTTTATTGCTTGGAATCTGTCACTTAAGTAGCTAAAGAACCATGAGAGAGAGAGAGGTTTGTGAAAGATGAAGACTGTGAAGTTTACCCAATTGCTTTGGTGAGAAATTATATCAAAAAAGAAATAGTTATGTAAAATCTTACCATAACCATAGATGTTCTTCTCTTCCATGTTGCAGTATTCTTAGTGTGGGATTCCCTGCCTCAAGCGACCCGAACATCAGCTCCTATATGAAAGCTTAAGCCTGGCTGCTGTAGATGCATGGGACGTCACACGTAGGGCCATAAACCAGGGACTCATGTGACATTTGTACACAGACCTCAGAACTTAAATGCCCAGTTCGACAGTCCCATTGAGAGTAACAAGAGATGTCAGCCAGAGGTGCAAAGTGTCATATGCTGGCTAGTCTGCCCCTGATGTAGGGTAGAGCTTCAGAGTGCCCTAAAGATATGTCAGTAGTCAAAAAGGGGGACAGGTGGGTGGGAAGGAATACTGCAACACTGAAGAGAAGGACATCTATGGTTATGGTAAGATTTTACAAAACTGTTCTATGTTCTTCTATTCCTATGTTGCAGTATTCTTAGTGTGGGAGAGTACCACAGCTTAATTACAGGGAAGGGTGGAGGTAGATGTAGCTGATTCTACAAAACACTGTAGGACTGCTCTACCAAACCCTGCCCGGGCACTGGAGACATGGTCCAATTTGTAGTGTTTGGTGAAGGTGTGAATTGTGGACCAGGTGTCTGCTTCTAGGATGGAGACTGTCCAGCCCCTTGAGGAAGGCTTTAAAGGTTGCCATGCCCCTGGTAGAGTAAGCTCTTACCCCCTGGGGTAAGTGTTTGCCATTGTGGGAGTAGCAGAAAGAAATAGTTTTCCTGATCAAACAGGAAATGGTTTGTATAGACTGTATCCTTTCATCCTGGGGTCCAGGGCAAGGCAAACAGTTGGTTATATTCTCTGATGGACTTAGTTTTGTCTAGGTAGAATCTTAGTGGTCTGTGCACATCCAGAGAATTGAATACCCTCTCACGGTCATTGGTTGGACAGAGAAAGAAGGTGAGTAGGTGAATGGATTGGTTTAGGGACAGTTCGTTGACCACTTTAGGCATGAAGGAAGGATTAGTGCATAGGGTCACCCTACTCTTGTGGAAGGTAGTGTAGGGAGAGCAGGCCATAAGAGCTTGCAACTCTGACACTCTTCTAGCTGAGGTAAGGGCCACCAGCAGTACAGTCTTCCATGTACACATTTGGAGCGTAGCAGCACTATCCCGGTTCAAAAGGGGCCAGTGTTAGTTTATCCAGAATGAAATTTAGGTCCTGGGGGGTAAGATGAGTCTTCTTGGTAGTCTGATGTGTAAGACCCCTTTCAGGAATAGTTTGACATCTAGCCTGGTTAGTAAAGGGGGATCTAGTGGTAGACAGGCTGAAACTGCGGATATGTGGACTTTCACTAAGGAGTATGAAAGACCAGTCTTAATTAGTTCACACACATAGGTAAGGACTGGGGGGGGGGGGATCTGCCTGGCAGGGGTCCCTGTCCTTAGAGAGAAAACATTTGGAGAATCTTTCCCATTTCGATAAGTAGGATTTCCTAGTAGTAGGCTTCCTAGCCTCCCTCAGGACTAAAAGCACGTCCTCTGAGTAGCGGTGTCTGAAAGGGATTAGAAGTTATCATCCAGAGTGTTAGGCCTAACATCTGTAGGTGAGAGAGCTCCCTTTTGTTGTGTGAGTAGGTCCACCTTGTGGGGTAACTTGCGGTGATTGCCCTTGGCTAATGAGAGAATAAGGGGGAACCAGTGCTGCATTGGCCAGTAGGGAGTCACCAACAAGACTTTTGGTTTGTCCTTCCTCATTTTCAGGAGGAATTTTTAAATGAGAGGGAAGGGTGGAAAAGCATATAGAAACAGTCCCTTCCACAGAATGCTGAAGGCATCTACCCTCCAGGCAACTGGAGAGTGATCCTTGGTGCAGAATGTTTTCAATTGTCTATTCTGAGGGGAGGCAAACAGATCTACCTGAGATGTGCCCCACTGGTGGGCAATGCCTAGAAAGGTATCCCTGTTCAACATCCACTTGTGCTCTAGGGAGGATGTTCTGCTGAGAATATCAGCTTGTTTGTTGCCCTGAGAGGTGATGTATGTTGCCTGCAGGGTTAAGCTGTGCCTGGAGACGAGGTCCCAAATTTGTAATGTTATCCAGCATAGGAGGTAGCCCTTGGTCCCTCCCTGTTTGTTGACATACCATATGACTGTGGTGTTGTCTGTGAATATCTGAAGGGGGCCCGGTGGAAGGCTAGGAAGGAAGGCTTTCAGGGCTACAAGAACTGCAGTCAGTTCCCCCACATTGATATGTTTCTTCTGGAGGGTAGGATTCCAGGCCTCCTGTACCATGAAACCTTTCATGGTAGACCCCCCACCTTAGGCCTGATGAATCTGTATGCATATGCTGGGGTTTGGGAGGGTGGTTGTAGTGGAAGGCCTGGGTTCAGAAGTATTTGTTGGATCCACCACTTTAGTTCTGTTTTGAGGCAGGACAGGAGGATAAGATGTTGCTCTAGGGGATGTTGGTGTTGTGACCACACATTTTTCAGGTACCATTGGAACTTCTGCATGTTCTTTCTGGCTATGGGCAGCATCGTACCAGGATCTGCAAGAATTGTCTTGCAGATATCTGATGAACCTGTAATTGGCTATGGAAATGAGTGGAGAGAGAGTTGTGTACACTTACCATAAATGTAGATGTTCGAGTGTATTCACTGTTGCAGTCATTACATTTGGGTTATCCTGCTGGCAGGTTGCCCTCAGTCGGCCCGAATTCCAAAGTCTTGGGTCCTGCATCGGTTGCTGTCGCCTCTTCCCGGACGTCAGGTCGTCAGGGGTATAAAAGATGCAGCAGACACCATTTTATTCAGTTTTTCTTGCCCCAGATGTCAGGTGCCCCCAAAAGGGTAGGCTAAAATTATGTAAATAAAACATTCATGCACAAAAAATAAGCTTTACCTTCCTCTATAAGCAAATACACCACCTAGGTTGTATAGATTAGAGAAGTAAAGATAAGTTCCAGCAAAAATAAGGGGGATGGTGGGTGGGTAACATGGACTGCAACAGTGAATACACTCAAACATCTACATTTATGGTAAGTGTACACAACTGTACTATGTTCTTCGTGTTTCACTGTTGCAGTCATTACATTTGGATCGAGTCCCAAAGCTATGGTTGGAGGGCTGGAGCTAAACAGCATTAGGAGCGGCTAAGAGGCCCTGCAGAACTGCAGTGGCAAAGCCTGCCCTGGATTTAGAGTAAAGAGGCAGTTTGTAATGCTTTGTAAAGGTATACACTGAACTCCAAGCTGCAGCCTCTAAAATGTCTTTGGTTGGTACTCCCCTGAGAAAGGCTGCAGAAGTGGCTGCAGCTCTGGTTGAATGTGGCATAATGCCCTTAGGCACTGGTTTGCCATGCTGTGAGTAGCAGAAACGAATGCAGTGACCTATCCACTTTGAAATAGTCTACTTGGAGATGGCCTTTCCTTGTGATGCTGCGGCATATGCCATTAGTAATTGTTCTGTCTTTCTGAAAACTTTACTTTTGTCCAAGTAGAATCGAAGTTGTGTGTGTACGTCCAAAGAATGCAGAATTTTCTCCTCCTTGTTCTGTGGATTTGGATAAAAAGTTGGCAAATGAATTGTTTGGTTAAGGCCTACAATGGATACCTCCTTAGGCATAAATGTAGGGTTTGTTCTCAGAGAGACCCTGTCTGGATAAAAAATGATAAAGGGTTCCACAGCCATGAGAGCCTGTAGCTCTGAAACTCGTCTTGCAGAAGTTATTGCTAGGAGCAGAGCCGTTTTCCAAGATCAGAACTTTATATCCACAGTAGCAGTTGGAAAAACTCACCTTACCTCCTTTTGAGCCAAGACATAATTGAGGTCTCGTGCATGTATTGGCATTCTCCTTGGAGGTCTTAAGTTTTTTGCTCCTCTGAGGTACTGCCTTAACAAAGGATGAGAAAAGAGTGGTGGCTGTGTATTGTAATGAGCCGAAATGGCAGAGGCATGGATTTTAATTGATGAAAAAGATAGGCCTTTGTCCAGCATCTCAGTTAAGTATTGCAAAATCTTAGGAACATTTGGGACAGCTGTATCAGTTCCTTGAGCTTGGTTCCAAGCACAAAATCTCTTCCATTTCCCAGCATAGGATTTTCTAGTACTAGGCCTTCTGGCTTCTAAAATTACATCCATCACAGCTTTACTGAGAGGTGTGGTTTGTATGGCTACATTATCCGCCATGCTGCCAGGTTTAGGGTCCTGCTTTGGCTGTGCAGAATCGGATTGTTTTGCTGGGACAGTAGATGAGGTATTTGAGGTAAGGTCCAGGCTGGGCATTGGGACAAGTTCCTTAAGATCGGATACCAGTACTGGTGTGGCCAGTCTGGGGCAATCGGAATCATTTTTGGTTTCTCCTGTCTGACCTTTAGGAGTACCTTGGGGAGGAGAGGCAGTGGAGGAAAGGCATATACTGACAGGTTTATCCAGTTGAAAGATAAGGCGTCCACTTTCCAAGCTTGTCTGTGATAAGTCCTTGTGCAGAAACATTTTAGCTGATTGTTTTGAGGGGAGGCAAATAGATCTATGTCCAGGCTTCCCCATTTCTTTGTTATGCTGAAGACTTGTGGATCCAGGTGCCATTCGTGGGGATCCATGAGGTTTCTGCTTAGTTTGTCTGCCACAGTATTTTCCTTTCCTGGCAGGAATTGTGCCTGCAGATGAACTTGGTAAGTCAATGCTGTGTCCCATAAAGCCATGGTTAGTCTGCACAGGGGATAAGAATGAGTGCTCCCCTGCTTGTTTATGTACCACATGACCGTGGTGTTGTCGGTCTTTATCAGTAGTTGTCCTGGATGAAGTAGGTCCTTGAAGGCTGGCAGGGCATTTTGAACAGCTAGCATCTCTTTTTGATTGATATGTAGATGCTTTTGGTTTGTGGACCAGGTGCCCTGAATGCCTCTTCCTGCCATATGTGCCCCCCCAGGCATAATCTGATGCATCCATCGTTAGGCTCTGCCTGGCTGGGGGTAGTGAGAATGGCTGTCCCTTGTTTTGGTGACAAGCCTTTGTCCACCATCGAAACTCCTTTTGCAGGCAGGGAATTAAAGTAATCATTGTTTCCTGACCATGGCAATGCTGTGTCCAGACACTTTTTAGGTACCACTGAATTTTCCTCATATGCAGTCTTGCATATGGAATTAGTAAGATGCAGGACGCCATGAAGCCCAAAGCCTGCAGAATTTTTCTTGCAGATAACTGGGCCTTTGTTGCCATTTCCTTGAAACAGGTAGTCAGTTGCCTTTGTTTGTCTGGAGTGAGATAAGCCATCTGGGCAGTTGTATTTAAGCTTGCACCCAGGAATATTATCTCTTGAGAGGGTACTAGCTTCAATTTCTTTTTGTTGACTGTGTACCCTAGGCATGTTAAGTCTTATCACAAACGTCGGATGCTGTAGTAGAATGTCCTTGTTCTCTGCTTGTATGAGGCAGTCGTCCAAGTAAGGATATATTTGTATTCCTCGTCCAAGTAAGGATATATTTGTATTCCTCTTTGTCTGCAGTAAGCAATTACTGGTGCCAGGTACTTTGTGAAGACCCTGGGCGCAGTAGATAAGCCAAAGGGCAGTGCAGAGAATTGGTAATGCTTTGAGCCAGCCTTGAATCTGAGGTATCTTCTGCATGACTGTCTGTTTGGGACATGCAGGTATGCCTCTTTTAGGTCTAAAGTTATGAGCCAAGCCTTGCTGCCCAGCATGGGCAGAAGCTGCTGTAAGGTCAACATCTTGAATTTTGGTATATCCAGGAAAGTGTTTAGAATAGATAGGTCCAGTATTGGTCTCCATGCTTTGTCCTTTCTGGGTACCAAGAACAGTCGGGTAAAATCCTTGTCCCTGCTCTTGCTGCGGTACTTGTTGAATAGCCCTCATGTCCATTTTTGAGCCTCTGCCCATTGATTTTTTGGCAGGTTTGGCCAACCGTTTGCCCTTGGCAGGGTATGGAAATGAAACTTGTAGCCTTGTGATACTATGTCTAGAACCCATTTGTCCTGGGTTATAATGTGCTAATTTTGAGAAAAAAGTGCTAGTTTTCCCCCTAAGGGTGCTGCCAGAAGATAAGTGCTTGGCGCAGGCAGGGGGAAGTCATTGGGACTGTTTCCTGTATGTTTGTGATTTGTCCTCTCCACCTTTGGAGGTAGAAGCATTCCACTGCTTAGACCTGTAGGATCCTTGCGGCTGTGATCTGCCTCTAAGGCGTCTGGATCTGCCCCTTTGAGGTCTGTCTGAGACTGGAAAGGACCAATTCTTTGTAGGTCAGTGTCTGCTAAATCTAGGTGGCTGTACCTGTAATAAATCCTTGACGGTTTTCATAGATTTAGCTTTGCCCTCCATTTTCTTTAACACCTCTTCTGCCTTAACACCAAACAAGGTATCATGTTGTAAAGGAGCAGCTAATAATTTTGTTTAATATGGTCAGGCAGGTTTTGTTCCTTTAACCAAGCAAGCTGCCTATTGACAGAACCTGTAACAGCGGCCCTGCAGGAGGCCTCCAGAGACTCAAACCCACATTGCAAAGTATGCTTTCTAACTTGTTCAGCTGCATGCAATAAATCCTGCATTTCTTTGTTTTCTGCACATTCAGAATTTGCCATCATTTTCTGTTTAAGCAGAGTCATGCTATATTGCTGATATTTGAGCATATGAAACTGGCAATTTAAGGCCCTTATAGCCAAAGTAGCAGATGTGTAAATCTTTTTTCCCCATCTATCCAGAGCCCTAGAATCCCGGTCAGAGGGGGTAGGATTTTTTGCAGTAGAAGCCTCGACCCCTTTTGGACCCTGAGAAATGGTTTCTGGGTCTGCAGTAGGGTTTTTGAAAAGGAATTTATGAGAGTCAGAGACCGTGTAGTATCTGTCTGGCTTAACAGGAGCTGGAGGTAGAGAGTCAGGGGTCAGACTAGACTCCGAGAACACATCATCGAGAACACATCATCTACAATGTCCAACACAGGTGGAAAAGCTAGAGGCCTGTGTTGAGGTAGTAAAAGGAAGTCTCTGAGCCTTTTCTTAGATTCTGAAAAATCTTGGCTCTCCCAGTGGAAGTGCTCCCCAAAAGAGTAGTCCTCAGGAGGAGAAGCTGAAAGAATTGATTCTTCAGCATCAGAATCCTCATGGGAGGAAGAGAATATTCCTGATCAGAAGAGGAATCAGAAGAAATGGAAACCTGATCTGAAGATTCATAGTCTGTCTCTTGCCTAGACCTCTTATCAGGAGGGGGATGGGAACCCCTGATCAAGGTAATTAAGTCTTCGGCCATTTTGAGCATCTGTTTTTTGGGCATGGAGGCCTGTCCTTGTGACTGGAGAACTTGTTTCTTTGCCTTTAAAGTCGGTTTAATATATAATTGTTTAGGTCTGAATACACCCTCAGAAGCCGATGCCTGCTCAGCGGCTTCGGACCCATCTGAGGGAATAATCTCAGAGGCTCCAATACTTTTGAGTTTCCTGCGGCCTGGCTGACTCCACGTGGGAGTCGGTAGCGGCCTGCGACTCTGCGAAAGCACCTCACTGAGAACCGGCGACTTGCTTAGGAGAAGCTTTGTCGTCGGTTTTGGACCTTGGTTGCGTGTCTTTTTCTTTGCGTTTTTTGTGAACGTAGTCGGATGGCTATCCGACGACACTGTATAATTAAATCTTCGCCCAAAATAGCTCAATGCAAAATCGTATCGACACTTAATAGTGCATTGGGACAACTAGCAACGTCGTGATCAGGGCCTAGGCAAGGAATACAGTAAGAATGAAAGTCCTTATGAGGTATTTGCTTCCCACAAGAAATACAATTATTAACTTTTTCTGACATCGGTCTGGAGCAAGAAAAAAAAAAAAGTTTCCCCAACGGGGTACTTAGCTTTTAATGAAGACTTTGGATCTGAAACTCGAACACGAAAATCTCAGGACTCGGCCAACCGGCACTTGCGAACTGCTTCTGCTTCGGGCACCGCGCGGCAAGAAAGACTGAATAAAATGGCGTCGGCTGCATCTTTTCTACCCCTGACGACCTGACGTCAGGGAAGAGGCGACAGCAACCGACACAGGACCCAAGACTTTGGAATTCAGGTAGACTGAGGGCAACCTGCCAGCAGGATAACCCAAATGTAATGACTGCAACAGTGAAACACGAAGAACATCTTTGTCCTGAGGATGGAAAGCCCACATCAGGTCTGTTCTGATCCTGCAGCCCAGAAATATTTTGTCCTGCTATGGGATTAAGGATGATTTTAGGAGGTTGAGGGTAACACCCAAGCTTTGAAGTAGGGAAGTCGTGAACCTCAGATGATTTTGAGGGTGCCCTCTATTTCTGACAGAATAAGTATGTTATCTAGGTAAGGATCGATCTGGATACCTTTGGTTATGCAGAAAGTTATGACTGGGGCTAGGCATTTTGTAAATAGCCTGGGTGCAGTAGACAAACCAAAGGGCAAGACTGTAAATTGAAAATGAAACCGGGCACAGTGAAACGTAAGAATTTTCTCTTGGAGGGTTTTATGGGAATATGAGATACGCTTCCTTTAGATCTAGAGTGGCCATAAAGGCCTGGGCTGGTAATAATGGAAGAAGGGTTTGAAGGTATAACATTCTGAATGAAGGAACGTTTAGGAAAAGGGTTAGAAAGAATAAATCTAGTATTGGTCTCCAAGGGCCATTTTTTTGGGGACCAGAAAGTCTCGAGTAGAAGCTTCTTCCTTCCTGCCCTGGAAGGACAAGTTTTATGGTTCCTAATCTCAGACAGTTTTGCAGTATTGTGAGGGATGAGGTGGAGTTGATTTCTGGGGGGAAATGGAATGCCCCTTGGAGGGGGGAGTTCCTTCCAAGAAAGGAAAGATCCATTTTGTATGATTGCCAGTAACCAGCGGTCTGATGTGATGGATTTCCAAATGGAGAGGCAGTGGGAGAAGCGGGCTGACAAGGGGAGGTGGGCAAGTCAGTCATGCATTGTTGGGTCCACTTCTATCTTGAAGATGCTGTCTTTGACTGGGTTGTGAGGCAAGTGGTAGCACAGGAGGGGGGCCTCCTGACAAAGGTAGTCTTAGCAGGATAATTCCTGTAGTATTTAGGGATAGGGAACACAAGCAAGTCTTGATGTCTTGAAGTGCTCTACTTTTTTCCTTCACGTTTTTGAAAAGGTCTGCAGACTGTTTACCAAAAGGAAGTTATGGTCTAATGGAGCGTCTAGGATTTCCTCTGGTAGGGGTTAGAAGCGTAGCCAAGAATATCTGCAGAGTACTGATGTAGAAGCAGCAGACCTTGCAGGGCCTCTGCTGCATCGTAGCTGCATCTAATAGAAAGTCTGGCTACTTGGGAAGCCATGGACAGTTTAGATGCTATCTCAGTTTTGGTGGGGCAGTCAGGGGTGGATGCCAAGAGAGTAGAGGCTTGTGAAATTTCCAAGGCATATTTAATCATGTGGGTTTGGTAGTTGATAGCTCTGAAGGCCAGGGTGGAGGAGGTGTAAACCTTTCCTACCCAGAACATTTCTTATGCTGTGGTGATGTTATGGCCTTGGAGAATGTACAATAAAATAACATTGAGGGTCTTGTGCCTATTTACTTTAAGGAAGGAGAAAAGTTCTACATTGTGGAACAGGGGTGTGGTGATATGGTATGGGGACGATTCTACTCTGCTGGGATATATAATAGCTATACTTCCTGCCCTATTCCTAATGTGGTCTGTCTAAATGTTGCAGCCTGTTAGAAGGATTTCTTTGTCTTTGATGTGTAGTTTTCGCCATGTTTTTGTGATAACCAGGATGTCAGATGAGTGTGGAGGTATCCATGCATGAATGCCACAAAGCTTGCAGCACAGACATTTAAGCTAGGGTTAAGAATTTCTTTGTCTAAAATGTGCAGTTTTAGCCATGTTTCTATGATAACCAGCATGTCAGGTGAGTGCTGAGATATCCATGTGTGAATGTCACAAAGCTTGCAGCACAGACGTCCATGGTTAATATTATAGCAGTTTTAGACCAGGACAGGCATTGTTTCTGATATAATCTATTGGGGGTGGTAGAACTTATTAGAGGAAGGGAAGGTGTATAGGCTGAACTATGGTTTGGATGCATATCACCATAGAAATGTAATGTTGGTGAGCACATTTGGGAAGGAAGTACATATTTTTGTTAGATATATATCTTATGTTTGGGTGTTGGATGTGGGGGTAAGACTTCTTTGTAGGTGTGTTTAAACGGATACAAGAATGTTTTAATAGGTTAACGGATATTGGGAAGTGTGTGCGTGCACACACCCTGTGGATAATGGTGAAGGCATTATGAGTGGGGTGGGTAGTTTCATATGGTATGATGTTAGAAGTGAGACTGTGAAAAAGGGTGGTAAGTAATATTATTTGGTTTCGCAAGATGGGTGCTGATACTTTAGATTTAAGTGGCTTGGAGAAAGTGGTAGGGTGACAGGACAAGTGCTACTGGCATGTGGATATAAGAGGAGCATGTAGATGTTAGTAAGTTAAAGATGGGGGTTCCATCACTGGAGTTCTTGTGGTATCTAAAAGATTATATGAGAACATAAAAAGGTGCATTGGTAGAAAAATTAATTAGAGGGGATATGAGTGGTTGGTAGTGATGTGGAATGTACTAGAGACACTGGACAGGTTGTAAAGTGAGGCAGGTAGTTAAATAGGTGGATGAAAGGATAGGTAGTGGTTGGTGGATGTGAGGGGTGTTGCAGATAATGCTGTGGATGAGGTTATACGAAAACTGGGTATAGGGTTGTGACTGAGTTGGGTTTGGAAAGAGTTGATAAGGCATGAGCTATGTGAGTTGTTAAGAGGGATGGGACAGCTGTTTGGAACTGGAAGTGATGTTATGACAGCATTAGGGATGTTTAAATTTAATTTAAGTGGAGACAGGAGGAAACTGAGTGCATTGACCAACACACCAGAAGTAATAGTCTCTCCAAAAAAATAAAAGTTATGAACTCACCATAACTATGCGTCTGTGCTGGGAGTTTTCATCCTTCCTCAACTGATGGGTCTTGGATTCGACCTCGGATCTGACTTAGGCCACTTCATTAGACTTTGGTTCCGTAGCTTGAGCTCCTACCCTTACCCATAATCCTCTCTTCTCCTGAGAAATCTCAGACTGAATTTGCCCTCTAGTCAGCCTAACAATTTACACCAAAAAAGATACCCAGCCACCAGCATATTCTAAATCAAATTGTACTTCAGCTAGAGCAGAGAGGAGGAGAAGAAAACAGGATCTCATTCAGCTAGGCTGGCAGGAATTACTCCTCAGGACATACTTGGAGCCCAAATAAAAAGAACTTGTAAATTATGAAGGGGACTGGAGGACAGGAGATTGAGGGAGGATGCAAACAGACAACACAGATGCTTACTTACGGTGAATACATACCTTTTATATCTGATGTTGTCTTTTTCAGACATTCCTCAACTGAAGGGAAAAAGTCTCCAGCCAGAATAACTCTGGGTGGTCCTCAAGGAAGGATATTCTACAGTACAGCAGAGCCAAATTCTGCCCTATTCCTAGATATGTCCAATTTGTAATGAACTATAAAAACTATGAGCACTGGATCAAGTAGCAGCACAAATGTCATCTGCGGAGGCTTTGGACCAAAAAGCAAATGATGTGGCCACATATTTGGTGGAATGAGACTTATGAGGTTTAGGTAATGTCAGCCACTTTATTCTCACAAAGGAAATGCAACAAGTGAGCTATCTAGCTAAAGTCACTTTTGATAGTGTCTTGGCCAATTTAGCCTTGGGAAAAGGAGACAAACAACTGGCCTGATTTGCTGAAATTTTTAGTTCCGTGAAGACAGAATCCAAGTTGTCTATGAACATCCAAAAGGTGCAGCATGCATTCTCTCTTGTTGGAAAACTCTGGAAAGAAAACAGGTAGTCTGATGAACTGGTGGTTGCCTCTGATGCTGCCTTAGGCAGGGAAGAAGGGTTAGTCTGAAGGGGCACCCTATACTTCAGAAAAATCAAATATGGTGGCTGCAGAGAGAGCTTCTGGAGTTCCAATACTGATCTAGCCAATGCAAAAACAACAAGAAAAAGGGGTTTCCATGATAAGAACCAAGTCCACCTTAGCTGAAGGCTCAAATGGAGGCTGGGACAAAGGCTCAAGTAGTACTGTTAAATCGCAAGGAGGAGTGGGGTCATTAACAGGAGGTCAAAGTGAAATGGTACCTTTAAGAAAAGCCTTGTACAACATCAGAGAAGCCAAATATTTTCACCTAAGAGAAAATAAGAAATGCCAGCAAGTTGGACCTTAACTGTCAAGTAACTAACTCCATTAAAATGGAAGGAAGGAAGTAAAGAACAGCTGGGATAGCTGCTGAAAAGGGATCTAATTGCCTCTGGAGAACTCAAATCAAAACCTTTTCCATTTGTTCTTATACATATTTCTACAGCAGCATCTTTCTGGGATGATGCAAGGATATGACAAACTTAGAAAGAAAGCCTGTATTTTCCAGTACTTGCGTATTTTACAGCATAGGCTGGATTCAGATTTGCTGAATTATCTTACTTTAAGAGAGACCCCTGGCACCTTTGTGGCAGAACAGTGAAGCAAAGGACCCATCTGAGTTGGAGACCGTTGGAATAAGGTTCAGTATTGAACATTTCCATTGGCTAGCTGGTTTGAAAACTGCTCAACTTAGCTTGTGCTCAGTTTACAGGAGCTGCTCTTGGATTGGTGTGCTCTCTCTAATCTCTGGAGTGAATCCAAATTAAATCCAAGGCACCCTTTGAAATCTACAGAAAAATAATTTTTATTTACTGTACTGCACTTTCTAACTGTGTATTACTGAACTGACGTCTACGTTTAACTGTATTTTTTTTTAGCAGTTTTAACGGTTTTGCTGTTTCAGTGTTTCAACTGTTTGCTGTTCAAGACTGTTTTTCCTGCAGTTTGTATTTTCTCCCACTTGTATATTTTACAGCATAAGCTAGATTCAGATTTGCTGAATCTGAACTGTTTGGCATTATCTGAGCACTAAAACCAGCCATCTTGTATTAAGAGGGCCCCCTGCACCCTTGTAGCAGAGGAGTGTAGCAAAGGACCAACACGAGTTGGAGACTGCCGGAATAAGGCTCAGTATTGAGCATTTCCATTGGCCAACTTGTGTGAAAATTGCTTTGCTCGTTTTAAAAAAGGATTCTCACAGTTGCTACATAAGCTGCGAGTTTGCACCTGTTTTAACACAGCTCCACAGAGTTTGACAACCAGCTACTGCTCCATTATCATTATCTGAGCAATCTGAGGCATCTGTTTGCACGTAGTGCACCTTCATGCAGCACAGCACAGTGGAGGTACCCACTGGCAGTTATAGACGCAAAAGCTAAAGTAGATTTATTTTCCCTTAGAAGCCGCCAATGCTCCAGCTAAAGAGCCCCTTAAATTGCACTTAGCTGCTCAGAAAGCACCTCAGCTGTGTTTTCTACAGCACTTGCCACTTTAACTGAAATCTCCTAATCCCCAACAGTCTAGTATCTCGATCCCCCAATTAAGTCATATCCTTCTTCATTAAAGCAAATTTACACCCAGTATTATGAATGGTCAGTTCTCTTCAGTTTCTCCGCCGGCCTGACTGACATGGATATCCTGAGACACTGTAGCAATTGCCTCATGAACACTGACAACCAACTACGCCTAAAACACTCAAGATCAATTTGTGAGAGATGCATATGCACTAAGAATTTAGAATCCTTGCTCTCTCATTCACAGAACAGCAACTGAACAGGTTGTCAGCCCACATAAAACACCTCCTGCACAAACCACTCTCTCAACACATACACCATCATAAGTGGAGGCACTCACCAGAAATTTACCTAAACACCAGAGACCTCCGAAACACAAACATGCTACACCCAATAGAGCACCTTAAGCATTCAATACACATAAAACCACAAGCACAAGTGTGTCACCAAACAAGCCCCTAAGGCAAAGCACATCTAAACCAAATTTTATGGTCACAGGCGACTCCACAGGGAGACACAGATGTCCCACTCACTAGGCTGGGCAAGGGGAAGGTTATGGTCAGCTGTCTTTCGGGTGCCAGAATCATAGTTTATGTTGGTGTGAATGACTTGAGACATACCTCACTGAAATACATGAAGAGAGACATGACTGAGCTTTCTGAATTTGTGTCTCAAGCAGGTATGTCCCTAGCCTTGAGCAGCATACTACCTTCACCTACGATACCACAATATAAACAAAAAATTACTCAAGTCAACAACTGGCTTAGGATCCAGTACCTGTCAGCCTGGGATGACGTAGTAGATGGACCACGCGGCTTTGCCAGAGATGGTCTTCATCAGTCACCTCTGAAATTCTGGTTACTGGCCAAGGCTCTTGCCTCCCCCACATTGCCTTTTTTAGGCAATGTCACAACAACAAAATTCCGGACGTAAAAATATCTTCAAAAAGCAACTTCAAGGTTATGCTGCTAAATGCAGTCTAAACCTAAAACTGCACTCACTGGAAGCAGCCTTCACCTTAGAAGATGCTGACATCTGCGCAATCAAAGAGACTTTAAGGCCACAGAAAGCATCCCAGTCATACTGGCTTATAATGCCTTCTACACATTCAGAAGACAAAAAGTGTGAGAACTAAAGGAGGTGGCGTATCAATATTCAAAGATAAATACACCTCTAGACTGGTTAAACAAAATGATTCCCTTGAACTAATCCACATCCAAGTGACCGTAGGCAAGACTCCTCTCCAAGTTACTGCCAGTTATACAACTCCCTCCATGAACCAGGATACCCACAATGCATAACTGGATCTACCTGAATTGCTCAAGATGCAAACAAACACCGTGGCTTTAGGTGACCAACTACAGATCCATAGATTAGGTAAATTATACGTGCACTAACACACTTGCCCAAAGGTTCTTGGACTAAACTGGTCTAGGGCATTACCAAAGTAATACCATAGAAATGTTAGTCAATAACCAAGATCACGTTTACTAATGGCTGGCCATGTCCAGGAGAGTTGTGGGTATTATTCCCGGTAAGAATTTATGGTGCCCCAACCACTCACCCATGTTCCTCTTGAACAGTGATACAGAGGTGCTCTGTTTCACAATAGGTAGCCTATTCCAAAGGTGTGGCAGTAGGCAGTCGCTGGACGATAAATAGGACACGCTGGAGGGTCAGATTTAAGTCACAGACCACAGTTATGTCCCTGGAATGGGTAGTGCTAGTCCAGTTCGATTTACAGATATGCAGCAAGTTCATTAGGTTTAGGTCTGAGATTGCTCTGCAAGCTAAGCATAAGTGTCCTCTAAGAAGTCTATACAATACAGAGTACTGTGACAGGGACTTTAGTTGGTCTGTGTATGGCATGTGCTGTAGTCCCTTGATCTTTGTTAGAAACCTTTGGGATCTCTCCAATTGCTGCAGGTGCTTTGTATGGTACATGCCGAAAGGCACAATAACAAATAACAAAATCTGACCCAACCATTAGCAGCAACTAGACTAAACTTCTCCAAAGCCAATTACAACCTAATATGTGATGGCATTTACAGCTTCATATCCCCTGCCCTCACTGATGGCATGGACACCTACAATGGGATTTATGCCAAATGCCTTGTATAAGCATCTGTACAAATGTAGTGACTCAGCCATACCTGACAGGACCAAAACAAGGTCCTCAAGAAAGAACAAGCCTGCCTGGTGGACATCCACCACTAACAGGTATACAGTAAGGGAAAGATATTGCTGTCCAAGAGTAGGAAGGAATGGTCTCTGAATTGGAAGCATTCCCTCCTCTCCTTAAACAAGCAAATAAGATACCACGTAAGACATTCTAAAGACAGCTATAAATCCAAATTAGCCTCCTTCACTAAGGATAACCATAAAGCCTTCTTTAGCTACATCGGAAATGTTAAAGGAAAAACCCAGATCTGTGCAGAACTGGTTGTTAATGGCACCTCATATACTGAACCCACAGAAATAGCCAACTTTCTAGCCAACATGTTCCGTGAAGACTTTTCACACCTATCCTGGCTACATAGCCCCCAAAACATCCCTACCACCTGCCCTCCAGCTAGCATCTCCAAGGATCAAGTCCTAAACACTCTCTCCAAAGCCAAAAACACAGCATCTATGGAACTTTATAATATTCCAGGCTGCATTCTAAATGAATTAAAACAGGAATTAGCTGCACTGCAGGGTATTCTTTTTAACCACAGTCTAAGCACTGGTTTTGTACCTGCTGAATGGAAAACCGCAACCATCATCCAGTTACATAAAGGAGGTGCCACCACTGACCCTGTGAACCATACAGCCATATGCCCGACCAGCCTAATCTGCAAAGCTATGGAAAGAATAATAGTGGATCTTATCAACAAAGATATAGGAGACCTCCAAATGCTTGACCCAACCCAGTTTGGCTTTGCTAAAGGGAGATCCTGTCTCTTGAACTTGGTGGACTTCTTTGAGACAGTCACTAAAACCCCTCGACGAAGGCAAATCCATGCATACGGCCTAAATGGACCTGGCAAAGGCCTTTGACACTATTCCCCACTCAGGTATCACTCACCCCAGCTGGAGATTAACCCGTATACTGTCAGGTGGGATGCAAACTGGCTCACAGATAGAACGCACACAGTCAAAATAGGTGACTCTGCCTCCACCAGCAAACCCATAACCAGTGGTGTTCCACAGGGATTGGTGCTGGGGCCCCTAATGTTTGGAATCTGCTTCTTGGAGGTACAGGCTAAAATAAAATGCCTAAGGCTGACAACGTTTGCTGATGATTGCAAACTGGGTGCAGTCATCAAGTCCCCAATTGATGTCAGCATCTTACAAGAGGGACTTGGACAAAAGACTGGTGACAAAATCATGGTCTAAAACTCCATGCAAAAAAGTGCATCATTCCCTTGGACAAGGGCAATGTTCCTGCAGAACACCGCATTAATAACACCCTAAGCACACAATCAGTGGTCAAAGATTTAGGCACACAGGTAGACAGCTACCTTTCCTCTGAGCACCACATCTCCACAGTGGTAAGAAAGGCTTTCTGTGTCGTCCACCTCACAAGTACGGACATTGCATCCAAAACAAGACAGGTTATAACCCCCCTGTACTCCTCACTCATCAGGCCGATAAGAGTACAATGCTACATTTGGTATGTACCTTACCAGGCACCTGCAGCAAAGTAAATTCGGGGTCTTCAGCACATGTCATACGCTGACAGACTGAAATCACTGTCGCTATACTCTGTGTCTTGCAGCCTACTCAAGAGGTGACCTTTGCTTTGCATACAACGCAATCTCACATCCTGCTCTATTGAAAATGCTGCACATTCATAAATCAAATGGTATAAGATGCACTCACTCTAGGGAACGCAACCTAGTATGTGACATCAACAGGATTTGCTGGACAGACAGATAACAGCTCAAAGACATTACCTCTCCTCCTGAATGAACTTGCAGTTCAGATGAAACAGAGACCGTCACTGACCCTATTTAAGTGTAATTTGGATGACTGGAAGGGAAACTGCAAATTCACCCTGGGAGTTTCACCTGGGTTCCTCTTGGACAGGGACAGTAGTCGCTGACTTAGTTCAACTTAATACCTTGATATTCTTGGGAAGAGGAGTTGTACTTGACTAAGCTTGTAAGAGCCCTTGGGCCATTAGCCTAGCCATCTCCTATGATCCTATGGGGTCAACTTGAGGGTTCAAATATTCAGGTGAGATAGACGGTCTTAAGAATGTTACAGCACCCAGAAAGGGTGAACTAGATGAGGCCATGAGAACAAACACTTGTCAAGGCCAAAATGGTGCAATGAGGACTACCTTGCTGTTTCTCTGAAATGCATTCTGAAGAAACATGAGAAAGAAAGGGGTGGGGAAAAGGGCATATAGGAGACTGGGGGGCCAATCATAAATCAGGGAGTCTCTTGGTGACTCCTCTTCTGGAGAGACCAGGGCAAAGTACTTGCTGTACTTGGAACTGAGGGAAAAGCAAAGAGGTCACAACATGGTTGGCCCCATTAGCAAACTATAATTTCCTCCACTTGAGTATTGAGACACCACTCACGAGGAAGCCAGCACGTTGCACTTTCCTGGAATATGCATTGCCATCAGAAAGTGGCCAGAAGAGATCACTCATTACTTTGTCATTGCTTCTCGATATAGGCATTAGAATAGGGCCCCCCTCCATTTATGGATGCATTAGACCACAGACATGTTGTTCGTCTAAACACCAACCATCCAAAGAGGGAGAAGATCTTGAAATGCCTGTAATACTAATAGGACTCTCACTTCTAGGACAGTGACATGAAGATTGACCTCCAACTGAGACCATGTGCCCTAGACCACCCTTCCCAAGTAATACCCCCCCCCCCCAGTTAGGGGGACATCCATTGTCATTGTGACCTTGGGTGGAGAAAGAATAAAAAAAGTGGCCCTGAGAGTTTTCTTGTGTGCGCATCCAGCAGGCTATGCGTTGTCTGCAAATATTTGTAATTCAAATAGGTGTAGTCAGCGAGTGACATCCTGCTGACCACTGTAGCACAACAGTCCATTGCAGAAACCTCACGTACCAGAACTGATGCTGCCATTGGTCAAGAAGCTGCAAGACTAGCCTAGCTGGAGAAGAAGAAAGAGAGAATGTGTGATGCCAAGCTCTGTAGATTGCTTAACATGAGAAGCTTGAGGCCTGTGTCACCATATCCAGACAAGCATCAATGAATTCCAGGGGAAGAGCTGAAAATGGCCATAGTTCACTATAATTCATAGTTTAAGACATCATTACAGATAGCAACCTCCCTGGCTTGAATCAGTAGAGGCTTGGTGGAAGCAGAAAGAAGCCAGTCCTCGAGGTAAGGAAACACCCAGAATCCCAGCAGTTTCAAGTCTGCTGCGATCACTAGCATGCTGTTGGTGAACACACAGGGACTGTGGTGAGACCAAAGGACAGAGCTCTAAACAGATAATGACTGGCTCCCGGCTCTTGCAGTACCTGTGTATTTTATGTGACAGTACTCACCATGACTATCTACACAGCCCATTCAATCATCCTTTCGCAACAGTGGCAGAATGGACTGAACCATGACCATCCAGAACTTTGAGTGGTTGACAAATTGATTCAGACTACCAAGATCCAAAACCAGTCTTGGGTCCCTTGTCTTGTTTAGAACTCCAATATGTTCCTGATTCCTGCTGATCTGGGGGGACCGCCTGGATGATTTTTTCCAGCAGTTTTTCTATTTCTATGGCTGCTGTTTTCATCTGACTGGGTGGAACTCCTGGAATTCTTTTGGTCCTTTAGAGAGGTAGAAGGAGAAATGTCATCTAATAACCTCTAGACATTATACTGTACACCTAGATAACTTTGGTAATAGCTGTCAAAGCTTCAGGGTGCAGAGATAAGCACCCCCTGACTGCCTCCAGAGTGCAGCAGTCGGATAACCCTTCAAGTGCACTGAAAGGGTTTCTCAGGAAAAGGACCTCTGAGGCCCTGATGTTGCGGACCTCCTCTGCCACGAGGGTGGCATCTTCCATTCGAGTTCCCTCCTCTGCCGCAGGGGATCAGTCTCTGTAGAAGTCCCGGGAAGACCCTTGCATCTTGCAGAACCCAGTCTTTCTATCACTTCTCCTGATGCAGGAAAAGGTCCTTTGGGGGCTAGAAAAATGTAGAAAAGGTCCTTTGGAGGCTAGAAAAATGTATCCCTATGGCAGATAATGTCTTCCTATCCTATTCACTCCTGGAGAAGGTTTCCTTCACGTTAGGGCCAAACAAGGTGGATCTATCAAAGAAAGCACTAACAAATGAAGTCTTGAAGGGCTCTGGAAAGCCACAATGGTGCATCCAAGTGTGCCTTCTAACAGCAATTCTTGAACCTGTGGTTCCTGAAACTCCCTTTGAGATATGAGAAATCAGCCTCATGAAGGCAATCGACAGGAACTGGAGGGTGGCCAGTTGTGAAGAAACCATCTTCTTGTTCTTCGCAGACATGGATCCTGAGAGAGTACTATTACATTCCAGTGCTATGTACAAGGTTTTAAAAGATTTCATCTTAAAGCTCATACAATAGCAAACTCAACTGCATTAATATCAGTCGTCTGTCTAGCACAGGTAAATAAATACTATTTTTATAATATTAACTTGTATAGATATAAATTTTAACATTTTTCTAAACATCTCAACTACCAAGTGATAGACAGAATGCCTTAGCTTCATATGAACACTCTCAGCTAGATGAATAAAATGCTGCTGATTGTGTGCGTGTAACTTGAGTTGCTGCCGAGACATTGTAAGTTGTTTACAAAATATTACAACTGGAATAGTTACTGTGACTTATAAAATTAGTTTTTAAGACTTAGAACCTAAAGAATACTTCCACTACAAACATAGCTTATTCTAAAGAGTTTACTATTTATACTTCTTTCATAATCCCTACGGTTCCAGAGATATGAACATATGTTTGAGACGAGAGGACATAATTTGATTCTGTCAAAAGGTTTAGGCTCCATCCATTGGAAGTTACAGTGCAAACTTCCTGAGCTCCACTGGAGTGAATGAGTTAATCAGTTCTCTCTGAAATCTCATAACGTGCACAAAGTAGTTCACTGACCTGAGGGCAAAGGTTGCTGAAGCGTACACACTATCCCAAAATCTGTCCAGCACCCTGAACTCTCAGTCTGGAGGATGGACAGAAAAGTCTGTTAAGTGAGTTCTTTCTTGGTTGCCATCGCTACCACCAAAGCATCCACTGGAGGACCCTTATTCCAATGGGCCTTATATTCTAGAGCCAAGAGTTATTTATTTAGCCTCTTTGGGATAGGCCATGTGACATCCAGATCCTTCAAAGCCCTGCAGGAGATAAGGTCCACCATTTCATCTGTCAAGGGGACTACCAAGGAAATTGCTGAGCTGGCTCTGAAAGCCTCGACAAACACCTTCTGAGAAGGGGGTCAGTAGACCAAGCACCTTTTGGTCTCAAAAGTTTCAGAATTTCACCGAAACAGACATCCTCGAAAGGTGACTGCAGGACTCCCACCCTTCTTCAAAATCAGTGTCTTCCATTAAAGACTCCTGTGGGGAGTCTAATGGTCTCCTTTTACATGTATGCTTTAGAGGGGGCTCTCTGGTGGGAAGCTCTGGGAAGGTCGCATAAGTTCCAGCACAGTCCTGAATGAAGACTGTCTCTGGCTTTCCCAACAGAACAGGATGAAAAGACTAAGGATCCAAAGGACACAACTGAGGAGGGGGTGGATCCAGGAGGAGGAGGCAAGGATGTTTTGTCCAGAGGTGGAAAAACAGTCTCTCCACTCCGTCAAAGGTAGAGGTCATGAGGAACCAAATTTCAAAATGGTAAGAGCTGTAGCCACTTACCCAGAGCAGAATCGAGCATCTCCAAGATCTTGCCTTGACGCAGAGGTCGAAGCCAAGCTTTCCAGCACCGAAGCTCGAAGTGGAAGGGACAGCTCTGAAAACAATGAAGTCGAACCCAAACCCCTGGATCTAGCACCAACACAACGGCTGCAAGACCCTTCCCATCTCTGACAAAGTCAGACCTGTCTGGATCAGAGAAGGCGTCAGAGTCAATGAAGGACAAGCCATAAGATATTACACAGACAAGTTTGGAATTCTTGGATCCATAGACTCTAAAACCACACAGTTGATCAGAGTAGGAGTCAAAAGCTGGGTCTGAATTGGTGGTAGGCTCATGGATCCAATGGGAGATGAAGGCAGGATAACTCCCAACTGAATCTGGGTATGAA
>NC_056731.1:1501249911-1501268654 GCF_019279795.1 Protopterus annectens | reverse complement strand
AGTAGGGGCCCAGCACCGACTCCTGTGGCACTTCGCTGGTAACAGGCCTGCTGACTGATGTAGAGTCACCCACTTTGCTAGTGTATGTCCAGTTTGTGAGCCAGCTGACAACTCATCTTACAATGAAGGGGTTTACATTCAGGTTTAAGTTTATCGGTAATGCCTGAACGTGGGATTGTGTCAAAAGCCTTTGCCAAGTCGAGGCATGCTGTGTGCACAGATCTGCCCTCATCAATGGCCCTGGTCACATTTTCAAAGATGTCCACCAGATTTAAAAGGTAGGATATGCCCTTGATGAAGCCAAATTGAGTAGGATCCAGGGTTTGGATGTCGCCTATGTCTTTATTTACGAGGTCCATAGTGATGTGCTCCATGGCCTTACAGGTGAGGCTGGCCAGGCTTATGGGTCTTTAATTCTCCAGATATGTTGCTAGGCCACCTTTGTGGAGAGGAAAAAAACTGTTGCTGTTCTCCATTCTGCAGGAACAAAACCTGTGGTTTGACCGACTGAAAAGGGTACTTAATGGTGATGCTCGTTCATGTTTTTGCCTGTTTAGTAGACAGCCTGGATGTCATCTGGTCCCACAGAGGCTTTTTTGTTTGCCTTGGAGAAGACTTTGAAGATCTAATTTTCAGATATGTAAGGTGGTTTTGAGGGAAGATTTGTGATAAGCTAGGCAGGGATAAGGGAGTGAAATTTTCACCAAACCTATCTGCTAGCAGGTTTGCTATCTCTGTAGGGTCAGTGTGTGTGATACAGTTGGTCACTAGTTCTGCACATGCTTGAGTCCTACCTTTTAGACTATGTACATAGCTGTGAAAGGCCTTATGGTCATCTTTGGATGTACTTGCCAAGTTTCTCTCAAAGGAGCTCTAAAGAGGATTTGACAAGTTGTCTTATTTGCCTGTTGAGGCGGAGGAGGATGCTTTTCCATTTTTGGGGCCTTGCCTTTGTTTTCTTGGACAGTACTTTGAGTGTAGTGTAAAGTATGCTGATGCTGGATGCCCACCATGGCAGCTTGTTTTTACTTGGGGCACTATCTTTAATTCTTTCTGATAAAGCCGAGTTTATACACTTATGCAAGTGACTGTACAGGGCTTTAGTGTAAGCGTCGCTGTAGTTACCACTTCCAGCTTGGGGTGGGACTTGGAATGCATTTATACCTTCGACTAGGAGGGTATAGTTTGCCTTGGTGCAGTTTTTTAATCTGATTTCCCCCTCTGTGAGTTCTGGTGATACTGCCAGCTCAGAGGTGACTGTTTTGTGGTCATAAAAGTGTCAGACAATTGCAGCAGTGCATCTGTTTGACATGTTAGGGAGGACCAGATCTAAAATGTTCGTTCCTCTTGTCTGGGTATGAACAATTTGTTCCAGGGCATTTCAATTTACAAAGTCAAGGAACTTTTGCACTAGCGAGTTGGGGCTAGCCTAGGTTTCCCAGTTGATGAAGGAATAATTGAAATCCCCCATAACCAGAGTGTTCGGTAAAATTTTGCTCGTCTCCAGTTTGGCCACGTAGGCTTCATGGGCGTCGTGACCCACGGATGGGGATCTATAACTGGCTATGACTTGAATGGGGATCTTACCACAGTAACCTGGACCTGGAGTAACTCCATGGAGTTGTACTGTCTAACTAGACAGGAGGTGAATTTCTCTCCAATATAGACAGAAACATTGTCTCCTTAGATTTTCAAATGTTCATTTTGTGGTCTAAAGGTATGGAAGGCACTGTAGCCTTGCAAGGCCAGGGTACTCTCTGAGGCCTTGAACCAAGTTTCTGTGACTGCACAGACATCTTCCGGGGTGTGCAGTTTTTGGTTTAAGCTCCAAGCATTCAGAAGCATGACCCTTATCTTGTTACGATTGGCAAATTTCATGTCGATAAGTTTGTTTGTGACTTGGTCTAAGAAAGGGACTATGGGGGAGGCAAGAGCCTTTGCCAGATGCAAACAGTCTCTGACAAAGCAGTGATGTTCATCAACCATGGCTTCCCAGGATGACAGGAACTGGATCCCCTTTGAATGACACCAAAAACTAAGCCAATTATTGAAATCAATCATTTTTTTGTTTATACTGTGGCATCATTCTAGGCAAGGGTAGTATGTTGCTCAAGGCTAAGGACATACCTGACTGAGACACAGACTCAGAGCTCAATCAGGTCTCTCTCTCATATAGTCCAGTGAGGAACGTCTCCGGTTGCTCACACCAACAGTGTCATAATAGGACTTGTTGCTAAAAGACCCTACAGCATGCATGATATGACAAATCCTGGCACCACACAAGCAGCTGACCGTGACCTTCTCCTTATCCAACCTGGTGAGTGGGACATCCATGTGTCTCACTATTGAGTCTCCAATGGCAAGAAAATGTGCGAGTGTTACGCCTTACGGGCTTGTTGGGTGAGACATTGGTGTTGCTATGTGCCATGGGTACTGTGGGGACTGTGTTAGTTGTAGCAGTCTTATGTTTTGGAGGTATCTGGTGTTTCATTAAGTTTTTCAAGAGAACATCTGCATATGTAAATTTTTGTGTTTGATGCATACTACGTGTAGTAATGGTACTATGTGCATGTGTAGTGGTGGGTGAGCTGACAACCTCTTCTGTGTTATTGAGTCCAAGTGAGTATGGATTCAAGATTCTTGGTGTAGCTGCATCTCTTTCACTCTGTACTAGAGTGAGTTATTAGTAGAGGGTTGTTGCTGTACATGCAATTACTACACTGCCTCAAGAGGACCAAGTTAACAAGGCTGGCAGGAGAAACAAGGGTAGTCTAACTATAATGCTAGGTTGAAGACTGTTGTCACTAGGGTTGGCTTTTCAGAATCGTTTACGAAGAAGCTCAGTGGTTGGATATTTCTGCCTGCCCATTTTTTTTTCTTGCCGTTGGTTAATAGGTTACTTGCTAGCAGTATTTCTTTGACTGGAAAAGCATTAAAATGAGGGCTATCCTAGTGTGCTAGTTATATCTAAGGGAAAAATTGTAGCATTTAACTGTCCAGCTCTGGTGCACAACTGCGCAGCACCGTTCACTGCGGAAGTGGAAACCTGCTCAACAAAGCACGGTCTTAATACCAGAAACTAAAAACTTGAAAAAAACTTTAAAAATATTTATAAGGACCAATGAGGATGCTTATTCCAAGCCCTAAACCAACCTCCCTTTATCAGACAGGGTCCAATCAAAGCAATTGTCTCACTAAAGTGCAGATAGGCCCCTTCCAATCCAAGATAGCCTGGAAAATATGCTCAGAACAATCACTACAAACCTGCCCAGATGCAGCAAGCCTGTATCTGGACTATGCTACAGCTACTAGCTACCCTAACTTCAGTGGAAAACACTAAAAAGAATGTTAACACAGCAGGAAAAATAGCAATGAGACACAACAAATGTTTAAAACAGCAGAAAATCAGCAAGGAGGGTCTAAACAATATTTGCAGCCAACAGATTAGATATTTAAGCAGTGCTTGGCAGGAAAAGCAGAACAAGCCTAACAAACAGCTTTAAAACGTTTATACATACATAAATATAAATCTAGAAAAGAGATGGTAGCACCTAATACCAAAAATAGTATACAACAAAAAGGTAATACCAACAACGGTATTTAGAAGTAGTACCAAACAGTCCGGTCACAAAACCACAAGGCCCAACGAGACAACATTAACTGTTAAATTGTATGTGTGTGTGTGTGTGTGTGTGTGTGTGTGTGTGTGTGTGTGTGTGTGTGTGTGTGTGTGTGTGTGTGTGCACGAGCATATATGCATGCACAAACATTTTTGTTTGCAGAAAAACAAGGATGGCAAAAGTTAAGGACAGCTACAGAATAAAGAACTACGAGAAATAAGAAGAGTTATGCAGTGCCAAATACCACTCAGGCTATAGGTAACTACATTCAAATGCTAAAGCAGCAAATAAGATCTAAGGTATTTCAGGAGAAGTGATGATCATGGGTAAAGGGAAGAGCTTGAGCTATGGAGTCAAAAGTCTAATGAAGTGGTCAAAGTTAGACAGAGGTAAGATCTGGCATCAGTTGAGGAACAGACATAAAATACAACATTAGATCAATCTGCAACATGAAAGTATATACAGGTACATTAAGTGGTCTGTAAAGTAGTGCATTAACTAACAATTTTGCAAAGTTGAGGTTGTGTTAAACTGACGAAACACATGGAAGGATAGGATAGCTATACAAGTCAGATAGTAATAGTATTTAAATAGTAATAGATAAAGAGGGGTCTGAGGAGATGTCCGAAGACAGCAGCAGACAGGAATTTTAACTTGGTGTCTGGTGACTACTAATTTCAGGCTTAGGATTTAAAGCTGCTGCTGCAGATTTCAAGGTGTGGTTAAGTGGCTAACTGCATAGCCAGTCGTGCTGGCACTTAAGCAACTCTTACCAGTTACTGAGTTATGCATTATAAAGGCAGTTATTTAAGGTAATATGAAAAGAAAACAGAAGAATGTAGTCTTCCATACATCAGTACTAAGGCTGGGTCTACTGTAGCACTGCCACAAGGGGGATTAGTGGGCAAGACTCACCTCCTCTTCTTCCTGTGTGTGTTAGAGTGCTCACAGCTTGGCTAAATTTTTATTGAGCTTAGATAGGTAGGAGCATGCCTGGAGGGAAAACTGATGCTTACCTACGGGAAAGCACAGAATATAAACTATAAGTTGTACCTAATTTGCAAGAATAATGCCTGGGAATGCAGAACGTGGACAACTTTACAATGCTAAGTTTGATGCTACACTAGTGACTCTCATTAAAACTAAATGACAGACTTGCAGCAACTACAACACAATACTAAATGGAACTGTGCAGCATCTGACACGTTATCTAATGAATGCAATCACTTTAAATTGATCATTCAAAAGAGCTTACAATCGGAGCAGATGGTAACAAAAACAAAAATTAAAAACAAAGGGGAAACCAGACTAACACACAATACATTATCTTGTCCCCAAGAATCACAGACCAATCCAGTTGCAGGAAAAAAAAATCTCTGCTACTTAAGTGATGGCCAACAATATACATACGTCTACTGATAATTACTCAATTTGAAATGCAGTATTGTAACATTTTGTGCTATTTAGTTACATGTGAAAATACTATACTTACATAAACTTCTTGGATCATAAAATCCTGTTGTGATAACACCGCCATTTTTTTCAACAGCAGCAACTGCGAGCTCTGATGCCCACTGCACTTCAATGTTCACTTTTGCTGTGAAAATATCAGCACCCTAAAAATAAAGAAAAATTCAGGTAATCATTCTGGATGAAACAAAACTGTTTTACTGGAAATGCCTTTCAAATGCATAAAAATAGCAAATGAGCACAATGCACAGAGTAATCAGAATTAAAGTATAATGCCTAAAAGTTTGACAAATATAGCTATAATCTGATCAAAACACAATGCTTTTCCCATCAATAATCAGGCAAATTTAATCTGACAAAATCAAGGGTATATACAAAAATATTTGAAAATAAACTAAACATAATGTACGTCACTTTGTTAACAATGCCTAAACAGGGAGCATGGCTGCCAAAATCTGCTCTTTTCTGAAATCTCAAAAAGTTAAAGTGCTGAACTTCAGAATTAAAAAAAAAATACTTAATTTTGTTAACCAGTGTGGAACTTTATTTTCTTTGGGCTGTTTACAGTTTCAACCTGAAAAGTACAAAAAATAGAAATTACAAAGTTCAATTCAGAAAATATTTAGATACAACCTACCAATGATTTGAAACTAAGGTATATGGGGAGGAAATGGAGACACATCCCATGGCTTTACACACAAGACTTGTTAGGCTACTGTGTCTGAAATTCAAGGGGTCTGAGATGGGGCCACCTTTCTAGAGTGGAAATAAAACAGCAGTGTGCCACTCCTGTAGGACAAAGTTTAAGGAACAAGTCTGCCAGTGCTTGCTTGGTGCAAATTAGGCAACCTGATATGTTGTCAGGCCCCATGAATGAGGCATTCTTCATTTTGGGCAGTACCTTCAGTACGTGCTCTCTTGCAAGGATTGGTGGCATAACTCCATCAATTTGGAATAGACGTCTTCGGGGAGAAGCCAGCACTAAAATTATTAGTCAGTATGTTAGCAATATCCACAGGATCAGAGTAGTTGGTACCACTGTGAATATACTCAAAGGAATGTTGAGTGTTACTCCCCCACCCAATACAACTAAAGAAGGATTTATGGTAGTCTTTGGCTTTTGTGGCTAGAATGAGTTTGTGGGAGGTTTTCATTTTTCTTGCATCCCTTTTCAGTTTCTTATCTAGCCGTTTGATATTTTCCTTTACTAGGGATCATTTGTTTTGCTATACACTTTTAGGAGTTTCTTCATGCTAGAGGATCACCATGCAGATTTGTTTTTAAAAAAATTACAACTGGCTTAGACTTTTAGCCAAGTGATAATTTCATACATCTGTCTTAGTGCAAGTAGAACTCTTCTACATAATTCATAGAATTATTAACATTGTGGGTAATACTATTACACTCAATTTAGAGACGTTATCATATAATTTTAGGAGGTTTTTTTTAGGTTTAACGTCCTCAAATTTTGTAATGCTAGTTTCTACAGGTTTGGAGGTTTTGATTAAAAGGGTCAAAAGTTTGTGGTCTGACTTGACCACTGATAGGGGTACTTTTGGGATGGCACATTTAGATGCCAAGTTTGTTACTTTCAGGTCAAACATATTTTGTTCCTGAGTAGATTCATTAACAACCTGGTTGTGGCAGTTCTCGTTTCTTAAAACGGAATTTTTGTGCATATCCTGCATTGGTGGTATAGGTCCCCCAGTTAATCATTAGATAGTTAAAATCATCCAGTACAAAAACATTCCAACTTACATGGAGTTTGTTCAAAACCATGTAGGAATACTGTGATTTTTTGAGACATGGAAGGAGTTCTGTAGCCTGTAATTATCTAGCAGTTCATCCTATTTAATGTGATTTGAATCTCTATAAAGCACCACTTGATGGTCTCTAGGTATCTGTTTCCAGATAATGTGGCTCTCTAAAAAAAAATACAGGGATGCCACTACAGTTTCCATCAGGTCTAGACAAGCACAAAACCCAGGTACTGTGGGGGTGTAAACTAGGTTTCTGTAACAACGTAAACATGGAATGATGTTGACTTGAAGTATCTGTGAGAAGTTCTTTTGCGATTCACTGTGTATGTGTGTCTTTGTGGAGTCTGATGACTTGCGAGAAATGTTTGTTTTGCTACTGAAAGAGGAATTTAGCAAACACAGTAATATCAAGACAGGGGTCAGGGACTGAGGTAATGGCAGAAAGGTTTGTGTTAAACAGTTATGAAGGGCCCGAATATTTTTGGGTTGTTTTTGTGAAAAAGGAAAATTGGTAAGGGGGTGTTTTTCTAGAAGATGGACAAACTTTGAAATGCAGTATGTAGTGGTTGTTAATGAGGGGGGGTACTCAGATTGTGGAGGTGTTAACTAGTATTGATCCAATGTTTCAGAATATAGGGGTTGGAGGAGGCTGGTGTTAAAATGATTAGGTTATTACTTGGTATAATACTAATATTAAAGAATAATGCTTGGACAGGTGAAGATCAGTGATTAACAAGTTCAGGTCACGATCTGAGGAGGAAGTGCACTGACCCTGGCATTGACCATTTGAGATTACTTTCATTAAATGTTTAGGGCTTTCCTGTTCTCATTCCTGATATAGCACTGAAAGACAGGTTGTATCCTTGGGAATGGTGGCTCAAGTTGATTATGACATTTTTAACTCAAGATATCTATAATTGTGTATTTATCTATCACATACATATTATGCATATACACACACATACTATACGTGTGTGTGTATATATATATATATATATATATATATATATATATATATATATATATATATTATATATACACACACACATATATATATATATATATATATATATATATATATATATATATATATATATTTATATTTATATTACACACACACACATAGATGCATTTTATTTATTTACTTATTTGATATTTGTTAACGGGGAAAAGTCCGGCTGGGCAGAAAGCCATTTTCAGCAGAGGCCCAATGAGAAAAGCTCCAAATATATAACAAAATTAGTTGAGTACACAATGAATCAAATTACAATCAAGTTTCAGCATCAATTAACTAGGTAATAGTATAAAGTTAGCATATAAAATAAGGTTTCAGCGACAATAAGATAAAATAAGAGTAACGAGTACAATAAATTATCAGCAAAGATAAAATAAAATGAGAGGAACTGGACTGTACAACAAGTCCTGAAAAGTTTACAACTTAGATAGTTAGGTGAAAGGATGGTATAGAAGAAGCAGAACAGATTAAGTACAGTATTCTAGAAAAAAAACATATGAAGTAATGGATAAGTACTTACGGGCTCGCAATGAGAGAAGGGAATACAGATAAGAAGATGCAGAGTTTGAAACAGGAGTAGCAAAGAGGTAGTGTTTGAGTAAGTAAGAGGAGGAAGATAGAGTAGTAAGAAACTGCTGGAAGGCAGTACAAATGGAAGAAGTGGAGAAAAACTAGGAGGAGAGGTAGTATCTAAATAGGATAGGGAGAGAGGAAGGAAAGATTGACAGACAAGGCAGGGTTAGGAAGTGGATTGTGGAGACGCTAGGTGGGGTTGAGGCAGGAACAGAGCCAGGCGTTAATGCCTTAACCTAGAGTACCATCACAGAGCATATCTAAGGTTACATCAGAGCACTCCCTGAGACTCTGACTTTCCTTGTATGTTACACCCAAGTGCAACTAGCAGCGCAACAAAGTTAAGGCAATATAACTCCATTGCTTAGACTTTTCAGTGGCCGTTTTAAATGTTCGTTGTTTTCCGATACATACTACAATAAGTTTGAAGTCGCTATCCAATACAGGAATACAAATAGTGAACATGTTGGTATAAGCTGCTATTGCTGTGAATTACACAGGATTTATTTCTATTTTTCTATGTTTTACCTGTCAACTATACCAACTTTGTCAGAAAATACCGATTGCAAGCTGAAAATAATACGGTGCCAAGAAAATGCAAGTACTCCTTTAAATTATTATTTCTGGGGTCCTGCTTTCCCTCTTGACTGATGACGCAAGTAGAGCCGTGACCATGAATGCCAAGGCATTTTTAAACAGTACAGAGAAAACTATATGAAAACTGGCAGAATGCATGATTACAGGAAAAGCGAAATAGGAAACGCATTAAGATGACTGCAGATTAGTTGAGCAGTGGCATTTGCTGCATGCAGAGTAAGTTAAGAAAAAGTAAATGTGCACCATTAAAATACAATTAAAACTCTTTCCTGCTTTGTTAACATGCAGTTAAAACTAATCTACTTTTAAACAGTATCTCTGCCCTTTATCATAAACCTTGATGCCACAACACTATAGCACTAATTGAAGAATGTATAGTGCCGACAACGCAGGTCTGGTGTCCAGACTAAAAGTTAAACATTCACTTCCGCAACACTAAAACTGCTGCCGATACGAGTACTGTATAAAAATAAGTAACGCTCAGGTTCTATGTTGCTAACTTGCAAGGGTTCCCATAAATCATACAGCTTTGATGGAGAAAAAAAACAGCTCTCACTTTCTTTTCCATGCCCTGTGCAGAAACTTTGTAATATGACTACATGATACACATAAAATGAGTGCGGACTGCAGCTGTTTGTATGCCCATAACTGGTAAGCTGCATATACTAAATCTTTGTCTTCTGTGCTTTAACGGGGAACAGGGAAACAACAGCTAATGCAGAATGTGTAAGCATACACTTCAAAGGAAATTAGAAGTTAGTCTGAGTTTAGCGCATGCAGTATAACTTTCAGTGTTAAAGTTAATGGCCTGCGTGAGGACAATATTCGGCAGATAAAGTATTACAGAATGTGGACTGATGAGTAGTAGGCAAACATTTAGTGCAGTCAGTGTTACATTACTGTAATGGTGTATCAGAAGAATTCCTTGTTTTACTATATAATTAAGATAAAGGCTGGAACTGTCTGTGTCTTGCAAAATTTGTGATTTCTGGCAAAACATGTTGGTTTAGTCAATAAGTAATGTCAGAGATAAAAGATTCAAACTTCATATTCTTTAGAAAATGCTAGTTAGTGTTAATAAGGGAGATATTTTAAAACTGTCCCTGACTTTGGACTTCAGTCCCTTATAGTTTTTGGCTCTGTACCCTATTCTTGGGCAATAAGGTTGACAGTTATATAATACCATGTTCAGAAACTAATAGATACTATGTGGATTACTGACTCTTTGAACAGTAATTGGCTGCAAGAATTATTACTGATTTGCTGCCATCTAGTTCTTTAAATGTTTGATATCAACCTCTAGAATGACCACTAACTGATCAGGCAGAAAGTGTGTACAGTATTTTCATTTTGCTCCTTTTATGAAGATCTGAATAGAAGAAAATGTAAATGAGCAGCAGGATGTAGAACAGTAATCATAGTTAAAGATTAAGCTGAATAAAGCATAATTATTCTGAAATATTTTGCATCACTTTACAGTTATAGCTATATAAAGTTATATATACTAGGCTAATGACCACCAGGGTCTTTACAGCTAAGTATAACAATGAGTCATTATCATTTATCAGGTAAAACTCTCAGCAGTTGCCACAGTTATTCACATTACTGAAATTTACCACTTTGATGAATGCATATTCCAAATTTTGGTTTCTGTCAATGTGGAGTTTTACAGAAATCCCCTTTCCCCCAGTTTCTTTCTTATTTTTACCATTGTTTCTATTGTAAGATACAGATGAAGGCATCCATTGTGGTTATACGGTTCACAAAACGGTAAAAGAACTCTGTGTATGCTGTACCCAGAAAAGATATCACAGCTTGTTTATGAAAAGTAGGATTTTTTTCATATTTTTAGCAAATAACTATGGTAGGGAAAATGTCAATATGTTGAATAAGACATGTATCTGTATCTACTAAAACTAAGAACTGCAACTGTATGCTGTACACATGTACAGATATCAGTTTGTTTAGGACTTAGGTTATGAAAATTATGACTTTTTTCATATTTTGGTAAATAACTTTGCTAGGGAACTTGTCAACATGCTAAGTAATACCTCATTTTGAAGATCGTATTAGTATGTACAACATGGTAAAAGGACAGTGTCTGTATGCTGTACACATGAACAGATATCACAGTTTGTTTAGGGCTTCGGTTATGGAAATTATGATTTTTTTCTTATTTTGGTACATAACTTTGTGAGGGAGCATGTCAAAGTGCCAAGTAATACCTAATTTTGACGACATTATTTACAGTTACAACATGGTAAAATAACTGTCTGTTTGCTGTACACGTGTTTAGTCTTGTAGGATTATGAAAATTATGCATTTGCCATATTTCTCATTATTACGCCCATATCTTTGCAAGGGAGCATGGTGACACAAATGATGCATCGTTTTGAAGATGACATTGAGCAACACAACTTGTGCACTGATGTGCAGTCTGTCGTTACAGGTGATGTGATATTATGTTTTATCAATTATGAGAAATATAATATTAATCATATCTCTGTGAATATCTCCGTAAAAGGAGCATCGGACAATTAAGGTATCATTTTAAAGCTGACATTCACACAAATTAAATTACAAATTGTATGGGTCTATATGGTACATTCATCAAGATATTGTGGTTTGTTTTAACAAAAAGGTAAAAATTATGCATAATTATCAGCATTCCTTGGCAAATACTTTATAATGACTTAGATGCACACCATCAACATTTACACTGTTGTAAAGGGCAGTGTCTGCTGACCAACTTTTGCATCTACATTTTTAGTCTAGCTCTTATGGTTAAAAAGTTATGAACGTTTGCTTTATGTATGGTATTACAAATGAATTATCTGAAAAACATCTCAGGCTGCACGGATGTTCATATGATGGAAGTAAGCAGGCAGTATTTTCTGAGCTGCTTTGGAGTGAATGAGTTAAGGAGCCATTTTTTTAATAGTTGTTTTAAAATTATGGCCACTTGGTATGGATCTGATGTCCAAGGGGATCCTATTTCAGGTTAAGGCCACTGTAGAGCTATATAGGCTGCAGTCTATGGATCTTACAGGTTTCCAGATATTCAGGAGTAGTTGATCAGAGCTCCAAAGGGATCGGTTGGGGATATAATAGGTGACTCAGATGAGCTGGACAAACAGACAGTAGGATGATTTAATATAAAATGGGTAAGGGCAAGTTGAGAGAGGAGGAGACAGTGAGGTAGTTCAAGCCAGTTTAAGGTTTTTAGATATATAGACAGTGGTGTGAGTTGAAGGGCTGACAGGCAGCAAATCTGGCAATTTTATTGTAGCGTAGTTCCATTTTAGTTTTTAGGGTGGATTGCATGTTGGTTAGAATGAGAGAGGCATAGAGTAGAGAGGGAAACAGATATGCATTACCTAGAGAGAGTCTGGAGTTGCTGGTTAGAAATTCTGTGGAACTGTAAAGCAAGTCAAGTTTCTGGTGAGTTTTTTTAATACAGTTTTGGATTCGGAGATCATACTTAAGTTGATCACTGATAACACCAAGCAGTTTGGTGTGCAGCACTACTTCTATCTTAAATTACCAAGGGATATGGTAGTTCAGGTTGATTTATAATGGGATTTAGTTTTAGGGGGAAATAACATTAGTTTAGTTTTTTGTGGATTAAGTTGAAACTGGCTCTCATTAAGCCATCTTTCAATAGAGTTAAAGGATTGCTGGGTGACGGACTGGAGGTGTGACAGATTGTCAGAAGAGTAGATGACAGTGTAGTCATCGGCATATTGTACAAGTGTCTATTGAGGGAGGATGAATGGAGATGGTTTACAAAAATTAGCAAGAGAGAATAGGTCCAAGGATGCAGCCATGGGGTACCCTGTGTTACCTGTGCGGAAATGGAAATAGGAAGAAAGCCACTTATTTACTGTTGATTGGAAAGGTAGCTGGAAAAACCAACAGCAGACATAGCGGAGAGAAGAAGTTTAGTGTGGGAAACTGTGTCCAATGCTTTGGAGAGGTCAAGAAAGAGGGAAGATATCAAGTTATTGTTTTCCCTGGCTTTTATGATGGTATCAGTGAATGAAAGTAAGGCAGTGGTTGTGCTGTGGTGTGGATGAAATAAGAAGTTATGTCTTACCATAACGATCCATGTGAATTGTTCATCTCGCCTTTGTTCTTACACACGGGTTCGGAGCCGATCCTCGGCTCCGAGTCGGCCACATCACTAGCTCGCATCTTCGAGAAAGCTCGAGGCACAGTAATATCCCATGATCCTCCGGTGCTAAACCTCAGATCTAGTTTGCTATACCAGAAGAATCACTCTTAGAAACATGTCTAAAAACCCTACTGCCAGGTAGAGGATAAAAGATGCCATTACTGATGTTAATAACATGTCAACCATACCTAGAAAAGGCTGAAAAGGAATCTAATAAAAAAAAAACGTTCTCCCAGACTGTAGGACGGGGGATGGAGGGGGGGAATGTAAGAACAAAGGCGAGATGAACAATTCACATGGATCGTTATGGTAAGACATAACTTCTTAATGTGAAATTGTTCAATCTCGCCGTTTGTTCTTACACACGGGTAGCGTCCCTAGCTCCTTTTTTCCCGGGTGGCTTAAGGGAGAACATTCCTCAGTACAGTGGAACCAAACGTCGCCCTGTCCCTGGAGTTCTTGTCTAGCTTGTAGTGGGCGATAAAGGTATGTGGTTTTGCCCAAGTTGCCGCTGCACAAATGGTATCTAAAGGCAAACGAGCGGTATGGGCTGAAGAAGTAGCAATCGCCCTTGTAGAATGAGCTCTGGGTTTGAAAGGAAGTTGTTGTTTGGATTCAGCATATACGAATTTTATGCAATCTGAGAGCCATTTGGATAAGGTAACCTTCGTTACTGCCTGTCCTTTTCTTTGGTCCGCATATGATACAAAAAGTTGATCCGACTTTCTGTATTCTTTTGTTCTATGTAAGTAAAATCTTAGTTGTCTGTGTACGTCTAACTTATGCAATGTGTATTCCAGCTTATTGGAATGATTTTTAAAGAAGGTAGGCAGTTCAATAGATTGGTTGATATTCTGAATCGAACAAATCTTCGGAAGAAAAGATGGATTGGTGCGCAAGGTTACTCTATCCGGATGAAAGATCATGTACGGGGGTCGGATAGATAAAGCCTGTAACTCTGAAACTCTTCTGGCTGAAGTGATGGCAACCAGAAAGAGTGTTTTCCACGAAAACAATTTTAACGAAGTTGTGGTTGCTGGTTCAAAAGGGGGCAACATGAGTTGTGACAGCATGAGATTAAGATTCCAAGGTGCTATTGGATTACGAAAAGGAGGACGGAGATGAAAAGTACCTTTCATGAAGGCTTTACAAAGCCTGTGAGACATAAGAGAACCATCCTTACGGCCAGTATGAAAATTGGATATAGCGGCCAGTTGAACTCTTATAGTGGATGTTGATGCTCCTTCTTGAAAAAGAGAGGAAAAATCTAGTATCTGGTGTACTGGGGCCCCGAATGGATCTATACCTTGTTTGGAGGCCCAGTGCACAAAACGGTTCCATTTGCTAATGTACAATTTTCTTGTAGATGGTTTGTGAGAAGATACAATAATTTGTTGTACTGCAGGAGATAGTAACTCCGACCTGGCTAAGATGGGAAGCGGAGCAGCCAAGCTGTCAGTTTGAGGGACTTGAGGGAGGTGTGAGGAACTCCCGGCAGTGTGTCAACAGATCTGGCTCCGGGTCCAGAATCCATGGTTCCTCCACTTGATGGGATTGAAGGAAGGGAAACCAGATTTGTCGAGGCCAGAATGGTGCTATCAGTATTATGGTCCTGTCCAGACATTTGGCTTTCTGCAAAAACCTGGGAATTAGCAGAACAGGAGGAAAGGCATAAAGGAGACCCGGGGGCCAATCGTATACCAGTGCGTCCCTGGGGACACCCCCTGGGGGGGGGTAACAGGGCAAAATAGCTTCTGCATTTGGCATTCAAAGGGGATGCAAACAGGTCGCAGCAAGGCTGGCCTCATCTGCGGAAGATCTCTTCCGCTACTTGACGTTTGAGGGACCACTCGTGAGTGAACAGGATGGCTCTGCTCAACCTGTCCGCGATTACGTTGGAAATCCCCGGGATGTGAGTTGCTATCAGAAAGCGTCCGGTGGACTTTGCCCATTACCAAATTCTGAGAGCCTCTCTGCATAACGGGTAAGATCTGGTTCCCCCTTGCTTGTTTATGTACCAGACCACTGACATGCTGTCTGTCTGAACTGTCACTGTTCCCCGAGGTAAGGACTTGTGAAAGTGTTGCAACGCTAGAAACACTGCCCTCATCTCTAGAACATTGATGTGCAGATTGTACTCCAAGTTGGACCATTGACCTTGGACTGTTTGTCCCTGAAAGAGTCCCCCCCACCCTATCAGGGAAGCGTCCGTGGTTAGAGTTGCTATCGGACTGGGTAATACAAAGGGTCGTCCTAGTGTTAGCTCTTGATTGTGTATCCACCACAAGAGATCCTTCTTGCAATAATTCGTGATCCAGATTTCGTGAGACAGTGGAAGTTGTAGATACGACCATTGGGCGAATAGCATCCATTGAAGGATCCTCATGTGCATTCTGCCTAAGGGAACTACCAGAAGGGATGCTGACATCAAGCCTAGCACTCTTAATACTTGTCGTGCTGAGACTCTGTTGTTCTGAAGAAGGAGCGAAATTTGGTGCCTGAGGTCTGACACCCTTGATGGGGGGAGAGTAACTTGAGCCAGGGAGGTATCTAGCTGTGCTCCTATAAATAAGTAACGCTGTGACGGTGATAAGACAGATTTTCCAAAATTCACCGTTATGCCTAGTGAAGAGCAAAGATGGATGGCGTAGTCCCTGGCTTGTAGTAGACGACACTTGGTGGTGGCGGAAAGGAGCCAGTCGTCTAGATAAGGAAACACCCGGAATCCCTTTCATCTCAAGTGAGACGCTACTACTGCCATGCATTTGGTGAACACCCTGGGGGCTGAGGTGAGACCAAAGGGCAGAGTGCGAAACTGGAAATGACTGGCTCCCAGCCGGAAGTGCAAATGATCTCTGGACGCCCTGGCCATTTTGATATGGTAGTATGCGTCTTTGAGATCTATAGAGCACATCCAGTCGCCCTTTTGCAGAAAAGGGAGGATTGACTGAAGCGTGACCATCCGGAACTTTTCCTTTTTTACAAAGGTATTTAACTTGCTGAGGTCTAGAATTGGCCTCCAGTCCCCTGTTTTCTTTGGAACTAAAAAGAACCTTGAGTAAGTTCCGGATCCTATTTGGTCCGCTGGGACTGGTTGGATGACTCTGTTTTCGAGCAACCTTTTTATTTCTATGGTTGCTTGATCTCGCAGACTGGGTGGAACATCTGGGAGTTTGGTGGTATTGTTATGAAGGGGATGTTGTAGCCTCTGGTAACTATGCTTTTTACCCAGTAATCTGATGTAAGATTTAGCCAGGCCTCTGGGTATAAAGCTAAGCGACCCCCGACTGCCTCCAGAGCAGGACAGTCGGGCCTGCACTCAGGAGTGCTGGAAGGGTTTTCCAGAGAACATCTCTCTGTCACCCTGATTTTGCGGACCCCCTCTGCCGGCTGGGTGGCGTCTTCCATTTCTTCCCCCTCCTCTGCCTCTGGAGGGGGCGTCACTTTGGGTGTGTTGAAAAGATCCCTGAGTCTTTCGGAACCACATCTTTCCTCCTCGTTGCCCTTTAGGGTAGGGTCTAGATGGAATGGAAAAACGGACCCCTACGGCAGACAGGGTCTTCCCTTCTTGTTCAAACCTTGTGAGAGTCTCCTTTACTTTGGGCCCAAACAGGGAGGCACCATCAAAGGGGGCATTGGCAAAAGAAGACTTAAAGGTTTCCGCAAAGGAGCATAAGCGCAACCAGGATTGGTTTCCTAGGGCAACCAGGATTGTCTTCTCAGTGCAATCGCTGAAGCTGCCGCTCTACTCGATCCTTCGGCTGCGTATGAAATCAGCCTCATGGACGAGTTGACTATGGAATTTAGGTTGTTAAGTTGCGCTGTCACTTTGTCGGCGACAGCAGCATCTGTGTGTCCCTGAAGAGCATCTCCTAACTCCTTAATGAGATCTCTTTGTAAAACGTGTAAAATGCGTAAGGTAGTTGAGCGATCGGATGGAAAAAGTCGCCGAACTAAATATGCGCTTCCCATATCTGTCCATTGTCCTAGAATCCTTATTAGGAGGATGGACAGAGGAAGATGATTCAGACATCTCTTTCTTAGTGGCCGCCGCCACCACCATAGTGTCTACGGGAACTCCTTTAGTAAGGTAGGCTTTATCTTGGGGAGCTGTCATATATTTGTTGGGTTTACGCGGGACTGGCTCCACTGTATCAGGTGTTTCCCAAGCCCTCCGAGCTACTAGGTCCATAAGATCGTCAAAGGGAGGAGTCACCCAGGAGGTAGAAGGTTGAGTCCCAAATGCCTTCAGTAAAACCGATTCATCCGCAGAAGGGGTAAGGGTTTGCCAGTCCCCTCTTTGCTTCAGGATTTCCAAAATGTCTGCGAAGGAGACATCCTCAGAGGTGGACCTTGGGGACCCTTCTGCTTCATCTAAATCAGTGTCAGATGTAAGAGATTCCTGAGGGGAATCTATGTGCCTCCTCTTGCACAGTCGTTTCCTCGGAACATCCTCAGTGGGAGCTTCTGGGGATGCATCTGAGGAACCAGAGTCTCCCTGTGGGGATTTCTGAGGCATTGGGTCTCGACGCTTGGTAGGTACCAAAGGTACAGAAGCAGAACGCGGACCTTTTGGGGAAGGAGATGAAGAAGCCGATGAAGTCAGTGTCTGATCAGACAAGACCTTCCTCATGATGTCAAAGGCACCGGTGCACCGACCCGAAGACCCGACCCGATCCGAAGAAGGAAGTCGTTTCTCCGGAATCGGAACCACGGGCTCCAACACAGAGGACGGATCCGAACTGATCTGAGCCGAGGCACCGAGGGGAAGAGTCGGAACCGAAACCTCGGTTCGACTATCCCCCCCGGAACCCAGGAAAGATGTTCGGCTCAGAGACTCTCCGGCTGGTTCCGAAGGAGTCGAGGTCAACGGAGCCGATAGCACTACTGGAGGCTTCGGCACCGAGGGCTCTACAATCATCGGTTCTTCGACTCCCAACACCGATGACTCGTCGGGTCTCGGAGGAGGAAGTGTCGAGGGAGTTGGAATGGCTTCGAGTTTCGAAACCAACTGGGATGAAACTTCGAGTAATTTTGAGAAAGCCGAGTTCTCCATAAGCTTCTGTACCACTCTGTCCACATCGGAGTCGGAGATGGGCCTCGAAGAACGGGTCGAAGGAATCGAAGCCGTCACCGAGCGAAGGATAGTAGATGGTGGTACCTCTGTTACCGGCTCCAAGACCTGAGCCTCGTGCAGAGATAAGGTCTCGACACTCAGCCCCGAAGTCATAGGAGATGGTGTCCGAATTTGAAAAGAAGTGCTCGGAGCCGATGACTTGGGCTCCGACACTCTTGAAGACTTCGATCCCTTCGAAGACTTCGAAACCTGTTCAGCCTTGTCTAGGGCTTCTTGAAATTCAGGTTTGATTAGACCTCTGTCCACTAACTTCCTGCGTCTTTCCATCATGACCCTCCCACTGAAGGAATGACAGATAGAACAGTCTTCCTGCAAGTGGAGAGGGCCAAGACAGTAGACGCAGGAAGAATGGTTGTCAGTAATGGACATCTTTTGTCCACACGGACACCTCTTGAAA
>NC_056731.1:1501219911-1501244911 GCF_019279795.1 Protopterus annectens | reverse complement strand
TATAAGCCTAGCCAGAGTGTGTTTGGCTTTCGCCACCCATTTTAAATGAATTTTGCTATGCCCTTTTTCGAGGTTAGTATACTGTGCCTCTGTCTAACAGTGACACAGAAGTGATACCCGGGGTAAACCTACGATCTCCCATCCACTCATCAAGATTCCTCTTTAAGAGAGTCAATGAGGGACTCTGCCTAACCTGGACTGGGATTTTATTCCAGAGTGAAGGGAGCCTCTGGGTTATGAATCTGTCCCTCCAGCATGTCCTATTTATTTCAGTGCTGAGGTTAAAGTCTCACAAGCGCGTAGCTCAATGGGATTTGGATTTTCTGAGGTGCAGCATGTCCATTAATTCCAGGTTGGACATTGCTTTATACGTCAGGCACAGATCGCCTCTGAGCAGGCGGTAAGTCACTGAGTAGAGCTGGAGTTTCTTTAACCGGGCAGCATACGGCATCTGTTTGAGCCGTTTGATCCTCTTGGTGAGGTACTTTTGGGGTCTTTCCAGTTGCTGCAGGTGTCTGGTAAGGTACATCCCAAAAGGGGCATTGTACTCAATTATGGGCCTGATGAGGGATGAGTAAAGAGGCACGATGACCTCCCCTGATCTAGATGTGAATCCCTTCATGATTAGGTGGGCTATATAAAATGTTTTTCTAACCACATTGGCCACGTGGTTTGCAAATGAGAGATTGCTATCAACTTGGGTCCCCAGGTCCCCAATTACTTCTTCAGTACTTAATGGATTACCACCTATGTGGCAATTTGTGGGTACTTTGTTTTTACCAAAGGGGATGACTATACACTTTTTGGCGTTTAGCTTGAGGCCATGGCTCTGGCACCAGTTGTCTGTTTCTATGAGGCCCTTTTGTAGGATGCTTGCATCGGCTGGAGAGTCTATTATGGCACCTAGTTTGCAGTCATCTGCGAACTTGGTTCGCCACAGTCCTTCAGTGTTGGCCTGTACCTCCGAGAAATATATACCGAACAAGAGAGGTCCCAGGACTGAGCCTTGTGGGACGCCACTTGTAACTGGTTTGGAGTTTGACATGGCTCCAGCAATTCTAACCATGTGGGTTCCATCCTTGAGCCAGTTTGCAAACCATCTAGTAACATAGGGGTTTATATTTAAGCTGGTGAGCTTATCTATAATGCCCGAGTGGGGTACTGTATCGAAGGCTTTTGCGAGGTCCAGGTAGGCTGTGTGGACCACCTTCCCCTCGTCAATGGCCTTGGTGACTGTTTCAAAGAAAATCGACCAGGCTTAAGAGGCAGGATCTGCCCTTAAAGCTGAACTGGGTAGGAGCCAGTGTCTGTAGGTCCACAATATCTTTATTTATGAGGTCCATGATGATCCTTTCCATAGCCTTGCAGACCAAGCTAGTCAGGCTTATGGGGCGATAGTTTCCAGGATCCGTTGAGGCACCAGCTTTGTGGAGAGGGACCACTGTTGCTGTACACCACTCTTTGGGTACATATCCTGTAGTAAGGCTGAGACTGAACAGTAGTTTTATGTTTAGGTTTAGCTCTTCTTGGAGTTCATGTAGGACGCAGCCTGGGACACTGTCTGGTCCCATTGATGCTGTGTTTTTTGCTTTGGAGAGGGCGGCTCTTACCTGAGCATCTGAGATGTCAGGGGGGCAGCACTCTGCTGGGATAGATATTTGCCCTTTTAGTGGGGGGGGGGGGGTGCACGAACCTGTCAGCTAGGATGTTGGCAATGTCTGTGGGTTCGGTGTATTTTTTGTCATTTTGGACCAATTCTGAACAAATCTGGGAATTCCCACCTAGGTTCCTAACATAACTAAAGAAAGCCTTGTGATTATCCTTAGTGTCCTGTGCAATTTTTCTCTCGAAGCTGGCCTTAGACGATTTTATGAGTGCCCGTAGTTTTTGCTAATACTGATCAGAGATGCCTTCCCTTTTTGGGATTTTGTTCTATCATGTAGTAGCTTCCTCCTTCTATTGTATAGTTTGTTTATGGCTGAGGTCCACCAGACAGGACGCCTGCCTTTGGAGGACTGGGTCTTGGTTTTATTTGGGATTGCATGATCCATGCATTCCTGAACGTGTTCATAGAATGCGTTTATAAAGGATTATGCAGTCTGGGCCATATTTTCCACAGGCCCAGGGGCTTTGAAGGATTCCACCTCGGTTTTGAGGAGTATAATATTTGCTTTAGAGAAGTTTTTCACTGTGGTTTTCTGGGCAGGGGGTGGGGTCAGGACATGAATATCCAGTGAGATTAGTTTATGGTCTGATCTTACCAGTGGGGGATACACGTCTGGTCTGGAGCATAGAACCCCCATGTTGGTGATGATCAGGTCCAGTATGTTTTCTCCTCTTGTGGGAGTGGTAACAAGTTGTTCCATAGCATTTGAGTTTATAAATTCTAGGAACCTTTGGGCAAAGGTGTTGGAGCTAAAGTAATGCTCCCAGTCTATGTTTGGGTAGTTGAAGTCGCCCAATATTATGGTGTTTGGAGAGACCTTCATATTTTCCAGTGTTCTCAGGAGGGCCAAGTGGGGTTCCTGGGTTTGGGAGGGTGGTCTGTAGCAGGCTATAAACTGGAAGGCAGTTTTACCCACTGTTAGTTGCACATGGATAGTCTCTGATGCTTCGTGCTGTGCCATCAACCTGGAGGTGTGGGTATCTTTGACGAATATTGATACTCCCCCCTCCTTTTGTGGTTCGGTCCAAGTTTTGGGGCCGAAAAGCATGGTATGAGGTATAACCTGGTAGTGCTGGGGTGCTCTTGGGAGAATTGAACCAGGTTGCTGTTACTGCACAGATATCGGTGTTCTCCATGCTAAGGAGAGTTTCGAGTGCGTGCATCTTGAGGTTTAGACTTCTGGCATTGAGTAGCATTACTCAGTTTCTTATCCCTTGTGATACCTATGGAGGTGGGTTTGTCTTTTGAGTCTTGCCTAAAAAAGGCACTATGGGGGTGGAAAGAGCCTTTGCCAATATCCGAAAGCCCAGGGGTGACAGGTGCAATCTGTCCCTAGCGAAGCATCGTGGCTTGTCAAGCATGTCATCCCAGGCTGACCGGCATTGGATCCCCTTTGAATGACACCAATACTTAAGCCAATTGTTGAAATTAATTATCGTGTCTTCATATTGTGGCAACATTCTTGGTGAGGGTAAGATGCTACTCAAGGTCAGGGTCATACCGGCCTGGGCTACATGCTCAGAGATCTCCTCTATGTCTCTTTTCATGTAGTCCAGGGAGGTACATCTCAGGTCATTCACACCAGCATGGACAATGACTGAGTCATATTTGTACTTGCCTTGGAGTAACCTGAGTGCTTGTGTTATGTGGCGGATCCTAGCGCCCGACAGGCAGCTCACCGTGACCTTCTCCTTGTTCAGCCTGGTGAGCGGGACGTCAGTGTGCCTGACGATAGAGTCACCTATTACAAGTGTATCAGGTGTGTTGTTTAGCCTTAAGGGCTGTGACTGTTCAGCACACTGGCTTTGTGAGCTATGTGTTGCACGTGTTTTGTTCTGGGGTAGCGGTTGCTTGGGTGTCTGCTTTGGAGGTCTCTGCTGCTTAGGCAGATTTTTATTTAGAGCCTCTGAATATGTTTGTGTGTGTTTATGTGCTTGGTTTGCTGTCGTGGTAGGTCTATGTGAGACTGGAATTGTAGTGAGTGTGGTTTCCTTCTCCTCCTGACTGGTTACACCAGTACTGAGTTGAGAGAGCTTAGCCTCCAGTTTGGCTATATGGTTATATGGTTGCATCTCTCACATGTGTTGGAATTTGTTGGGAGGAGGAGAGGGTTGTCTGTGTACATGAGGCAGTTGTAACATTGCCTCAAGATTCCCAGATTCACCAGCTGGACCGGAGAGGAGATTGACAACTGACCTTTTGACGTGCTAGAATAGTATTGGGAATTTCTTTATAATTGAAAAAAGGGCCAATGGGGAGCTTGTGAGGGTGTAGTGCTTTTAGTTTTTTAGTGCTGACTTATATAATTGCTTTAGTGAGCAAGTGCCAGGCTTTAGAGTAGGAATAGGGTGTTTATTATGAGAAATAGATCAGTTCTAAGGGAAAAAGTGAAGAGCAGACTTTGTGGAGCCGAGAATGGTATAAACCCAATTAAAGAGAGCTGCCCGATGCTGCACTATGCATAAAATCACGCAAAGCCACGCCAAAGCGGCTTTATACAGGGGGACTTGAAAGAGCTAGAAATTGGCCCAAAACGGCCAATAGACTACCAGATTCTTGTGCTGGGAACACTCCTCCAGGGATAGATAGGCTGCTCTAAGCTCCCCACTGCCACTGGTGAACAAAGAAGCCTCCCTTTATCCAAGAAAGGAAATGGGCAACACAGGAACTTTCCAAAAGTCCAGAATACAGCAAAGCCTGTATATGGACTACTCTAGGGTCAGGAAAGACGGGAAACAAGGATAATTTTTTTGGTTTTTTCTTTTTTACAACAAACAGCAGGAAAATGCAATAAATATGTAACACAGGCTAGCACTTGAGTGTGTAGCCTCAACAGGTAAATGCAACAAACAGGACACACTTTAAATTACAAGCGCAAAAGCTCGCTAAAGCTGGCTTTAAAGCAGGGGGTTAGAAAGAGATAGGAAATGGCCCAAAACGGCCAATAAGCTACAAGTCACTTGGCTGGAACCACTCCTCAAGGGACAGATAGGCTGCTCAGAGCTCCCCACTCTCACTGGTGAACAAAGAAGCTTCCTCCTATCCAAATAAGGATATGGGCAACACAGGAACTATGACACAGCCCAGAGATCAGCAAAACCTGAAGACTGGACTATTCTAGTTCAGTAAAGGCGGGAAACAAGGATTTTTTTTTTCTTTCTTTTTACAAAGTAGCAGAAATTAGGTACAGAAACACAGTAAATGCTTTAATTCGGCTAGCGCACTTGAGTGTGTAGCCTACCAGTTAATCTAAGCAAAAACAAGCTTTAAAAGTGCAAAAAAACTCAGAAATACAGGCAGGAATGCAATAAAACAACTTTGCAGAGCTTATTTAGTTAAAGAAACAGAGAAGTCTATATATACAGAAAAGCAGCTAAAACACACAAACACTTCAGATGCAGTGCAACCTAGAGCACTTGAGTTGTAGCAATATTAAGGCAATTACAGTTATAATAAATGCTCTGAAATATACTCTATTTCCAAAATGCTTGAGAAGCACAGTCAGAACACAAGGAGATTCAGGCAAGTTTTTTTTTTTTTTTTTTTTGAAAGGGAAAAAGGAGAAACAGAAGGCCTTATCCAATGTTCTCTCTGTATTAGGTAGAATGAGCTAATGACACTAGACTGGGAGGAGTGTCACAGATCAGATTTACAGTAGGGGTGGGCAACTGCAAAGCCACCAAGTATAACAGCAAGACACCAACTGGGAGGGGGAGTGGGGACAAAAACAATAGCCTACAGACAGTAAGCACTAGAGAAAGACACAAATGAAAGTTTTTAAACAGATAAAGATTTGTAAAGATACACAATGCTTTTAACCGCAAACAAATCAGTTACTTGTGCAGATTAGTTAATAGCAATAAAATACACTCAGACTAAAAAGCAGGCAATAAAAGTGCTATATATTAATTGTTAGAAACAATAATCTGTAAAAATAATCGAAAAAAAAAAAAACAGGATATTTGTATATCTCAGCTAACAGTTGTGGTCAACAACTCTCACCCACTCTGCCCAGTGTGATATCAAGACTGTATTTATTTCATTAATTTTGAAATTTTCTTAACATAGGCTTTACTCAGTTGAACTTTAGCCACAAAAGTAGCTATACAAAAAAAAAAAAAAAAAAAAAAAAAAAAAGCACAGAATGTAAGCAGTTACACATGAAGACAGTGTGGAAAGGTCCCACTGTCCCAAAGAATAAGAAGTAGTAAGGCATATGGCTGCTGTGTAAACAGATTTCTTAACCGTTAATATGTCCTGCACATTTCAGATTAAAGATGTGATGACCTGTACATCCCCCAATGGATTGCTTACCTATCACAGTACACCTACAGCAATTTTTACACAAGTCAGACATATTGTATGTAAAACGGGACCACTGCAGTACTTCTAAGTGCCAGAAAAGGTAAGCCTGACAAATGTACTTTACTTAAACACATAACAATGCATCTTAACTCCGTTTTTGTTTTTTTAAGGGCATCAATACAAGTTAAAAAGGGTACTACTCTTCAAACAGGTATAGTCATAAGATATGTCTGTACTTATGTGGAAAGCTCTTATCATTTGATCATAGCGTTTCCAGAAAAGTCAGGAAATCCTATCTGGTCCAGTTAATTTCCAGGGATAGGTCTTCAAGCTACAAAGAACTCATCCTGCCAATGCACTCTTCCCTATCAGACCAGTTATCAAATACAATGCCCACATAAGTATGAACAAATCCAAGCATATTGCTCAACTATACAAGCCCCAACAATAAAAAAAAATTAAAAGCCTTAAATCCTTCAACTCTCCACACAGATTAGGCACAACTTTTCCTTATACTCAGCAGTCCACTGGCTGCAACAAGGAGACTTAGGTCTTGCTTTTCAAGCTATGAACGACCCCCATCCTATTTAATCTCACATTTGTTTGCATAACCATTTTACAAAACACCAGTACTACGTACTTACATTTACACCAACAGATAAAACAAGACTTCCTGGAGGGACAGATTCCTAACTCAACATCTCCCAGCCCATGGAATAAGTTACCACTACAGGTCAGACAAAATCCTACTTTTTCTGTCTTTAAGGCTAGTCTTGATGATCAGATGGGTTGACGCAAATTTACAAGCCAGTTATCAAGAATGGGCACTGCTTGATCAGGGATGTGAATTATCAAAATGTTTTTACTTAAAGTTACTTAAAAGTTGTGTACGGTAAGGCATCTTATGATCTCGGTGATCACTTGCCTAGCATTGTTTCTATAGCAGATAGCCCACAATCAAGCCAAATGAACGGGGGGGGGGGGGCTGGGTATCTCTCATCCAAAAATCAAAGGCAGGAAGTGCTGTATCTTTAATAAGCTCACCGACACCCAGTTGAGGAAGAAAATCTATTTGCAACCTGACCCCTGAGATGAAGATGACCATCTCCTCCCCCACCTGTCGAGGATGTCTGGGAAAAGATCAGAAGAATTCCTGCACAAACAGATGTCAGAAATCAGACCTTTCCAAACATGCCAAAGGGCAGCATCAAATTTGTCTGTGATCTTTTCTCCTAAAACCTTTGACGAGAGGAACCTCTTGTGCTACTGAATGCAGAGCATTTCCATCGCCACCTCCCTTCTGGCCTGCTGAAGCAATAAAAATAAAAAAGAGAGCAAGGACAGCATTCTTATGAGCATTAACAACTTGATCTCCTGAATGCCCTGCCTCCAAAAGACCATGACCAAAGACAACCTCTGAAGCTCCAAGACGGAGCAAGAAATCTGGCTCACAGCATCTGCCACCTTCTCCTCCCTGCAACTGACCAGCTGAAAAAGTGATAACCCTTGTTTTATTGCCCGATGTCAGACCAGCTTTACCTGGTCAACACAGAGTGCAAAACATGAAACCACTTGCTTGTTCAGACACTACACCATGGACTGACTGTTCAACCATGGCAGAAAAAGTCCCTTGAAGCAACACCCTCTCAAGGCCATTAAAGCAAGAACTGCCCACAGCACCACACGGTGATACAAAGCCATCTTGTCCAAAGGGAAGATACCTCTGAATTGTGGAAAAGCCCCTACTCTGACAAAGAGACACCATAATCAATACTTATCTCCAATGGAAGAAGTGACTGAAAGTGCGTCCAACTCTACAAAGATAAAGGACTTCCTCTGAGCACAGAGTAGAAATTATGTCTTTCCAGATTATGATCACCCCTAGGGAGAGCTTCCACAAATACACCTACACAGGAGGCACCTCCAGGGAGTTCCACTGGCTGGACATCAAGAAGCAGCTACGGACACAAAGCTGAAGCAACAGTACTTAGGCACCCTATCCGGGGCACCCTACCGGAGCAAAACACAACCCTGTGTTGACTTTGATCATCAGATATACTGGTTGAAAATGCTTAGGTTCACAAAGAGATAGAAGTATCTCCTCTGTAATAAGGGAGAGACAAAAGTAAAATCCATGCCTCTCATCTGGCTCAGGAAAGTAAGTAGAGCTCCCTTTAGCTAAAGTCTGGACCTATCCTAACAGCTCTACAGAGATATAGCTGTCTGTCAGAAATTTTTTCTGGTGGAGAATAAGAGAGCTCTAAACTGTAGCTGAAGGCAATCATTCCTAGGACCATTTGTCTTCCCCAATATGTATTAATAGTTTTTGTTATAATACTGGTATATTTGTTAAAATTATTAATAAAAGTCTCCCTTGTAATTCAAACCATTTTCTCGTTGCTCACTACTCTTCTTGGTCTTAACTTTAGCAACTGATGTCTACATCCTTTCTCTCAAGTAAAGGGAAATGCTTAACTTTTCTGGCTTATTTGACTGTCTGAATCACTTCCTCTATTAATCTCTCTGGATATTTTCATTCTACAAAACATATTTAACTATTTCACATTCCTTTAAAAAAAATCGCCTTCTTCTGAGGTCATTCTAGAAGCCCTTACAAACTGTCCCTTTATAATGCTTCACTTTTGTTTACAAGACTCAACACTTGTAAAATGAATATAAGAGAGTTTGAAAAAGTTTCTTTCAAAAATGGTGGACTTGAACCTTCATCCATCTTCAATCAAATGTATTGTTACATTCAAATAATTTACCTCAAACTTTTCAATTGTATGTGTAAACCTTACAAACTGTGTAGTTTGTTCTATATATTCTATAAATTCAGACATTTTTTCCATGCTAGTCCAAACAATACAAATGTCCAAGAACCTTTTATATAAACACCAAAATTGTGCATAAGGGGAGTTGAAAACATATTTCTTTTCCCATACTTGTAAAATAATGTTGGCATAACTAGCTCCCATTGCTATGCTACTAATTTGTTTGTAGAATTCCCCTTCAAAGGCAATAAAGTTATCTTAAAGTACCATTTCCATAAGTTCTAATAGTACTCTAAATTCATCCAAACTGTATAACCCTTTTTCTGAAATAGCTTCTTCAAACCATTTTAAACCTATTTTATGGGGGATAGTGGAAAAAAGATCTATGATATCAATAGTAAAGGATGTTCTCATTGAACAGTTTGTCCTCCACTTCCCTTAGGAAACCCCATGAATCTTTTAGGAAACGTGTGTTATATGTTTCCAAGCTCTTCAGTTTACTATCCACGTATAGTACTAAAGAATGTGTTTTGGATCCACTTGCGGCCACTATAGGTCTCATAGGTGGATTGACTGCATTTTTGTTCATCTTTGGGATTTCAAATAGGGACAGAATCATAGGTTTGTCCATTTAAAAAAAACTGCATTCTTATAATCAATGGAGCCTTCTATAAGTGTATCATACAACCCACAGTCAATTTTGCTACAAGGAATATTTGTTTGTTTTTTGGACACTATCTCTCGTATTTATTTGCGTCACCTAAAAGTTCCATCATTTTCCCACATATATCATATTGTCCATTATAACTGTCCCTCCCCTTTATCTGGTCTCATTATTCTTAAAGTGTCCTTTTTAAATTTCATATAACAAATCAGATTCTTCTTTAGTCAGATTAGACCTGATCCGGTTCATCTCCGAATTCTTTCTTAATTCTTTTTCAACTAGTAATTCAAAATTCTTTAACTGTGGGTGAAGAGGAGGGTTGTATGTGCTTTTTCTTTTTAACTTCAAACTCATAATCTAGTCTCCACATTCACTGGAAAATAGGTACTCAATTCTTTTTCCTAGTAAACAGTTTAAGGTCCAAAATTAATTTGTTGACATCTGTTTTCCTACAAGGGACATACTTAAGACCTTTCATAAAAAGACTAAAAAATGTCTTATTAAAAGTTATACTACTGGAATTAAAAATGTAACAGTCCTTAAAATCATATGCACCTTTAATAACTTATTTAATGCCATTATCTGTCTGGCTTACTCTCCTCTCAGAAACTTTAGTGTCTCATTCCTCCCTCTGCTGTAATTGTGTTGGTAATGGTTTACCGACCGGTTCTTTATTCTCCCAGACACTCAAAAGGGGGATATTCTAAAGGGTCATTCAGTCTCAAATTGTCAATTTTCCTACTTTCATATTCAGGTGTTCCAAACCTCCTATCATTGCCCCTCCTATAATCTTCTTCTCCCTTTTCTTGCCCATCTTGTAAACTGCCACTTGTATTCCGAGTTGTATGGTTACTATAACTATATTTAGATTTAGGGTAACTTATACCCTCTTAGTATGCTTCCACATCCCTGGCATATTTTTTTTTTTACTATTCCTTCTAACCACATAGTTAACTTTAACCTTAATGCTACTTTTAATGCCCAAATATTTGTTACTTTCATATTCCATAGAATGCATTGGATCACTAGTAATTAAATTTATTAATTTTTTCGATTTGGTCATAAATAGCCTCCATTTGTTTTTAATTATAGCCTCCATTATAGCATATCCACATTGATCAAAAATATTAAGCAGTTCAAAGTGAAAATCAGATCCTTCTGTTACTTTGTTAGGGTATTTGCAAACCCTTAAACCCTTGGGTACTATTTTCACTTGCAAACATTCATTTAGGTACCAATTATCCACTTGTAAAGATTTATACTTTCAAATTAAATCTCACAGAACATTAACATTATCCTGATATGTTCTATTATCTCTAATTTCATTCTCATAATTTACAAATGAAAATTGTCATGTCATAAACACAGAGATCTCAGTTATTAAAATCTCCAGAAATATTGTTGTTCTTATTTCCTGCATCAAGACATTTAGGGTCACAATTACTAAAGTCACCTTTTTTCACTGGAACTCACTTCTCTTTAGGTCTTATCCCTTCTTTAGAGTATATGTTATTAGAAACTCCATGTTCTTGGGTGGGCAAACGAAACAGTCTCGGTAGCAAGTCCAAAGAATTCTCGGCCCCCTCCACACCATAGGATGCTCAAAAGATTCCCAAGTAGTAAGGACTTCCATCTCCCACCTATGTAATTTAAAAAGTACTTCCTGGTTGCTAAGTAACTAAGAAGAGTTTTGGCTTGCTCTCACATTCACGTAAAATTCTGTGAGCACACCATGGAAATTTTTAGACCTTTACAAATTTCCAGCATCACTTACGTTACTTGCCCTGCAGCTCACCACTCTTCAGATCAGACTTGTGGTGGTACAAGTCATCTGGTCAGACCACTTTCCTCGATATTCCTCCCTCAAACTTCTATCATGGATACTGAAATGGTCCGACACAGATTATAAACTGGACAAAGCCCTTGTTAAGGTAAACAGTCCACACTACCTCATGGACACCTTTAAGAAAAGACTCAATGAGGCTATGGACGTTGTTGCCCAACCATATGTCTACACTAAATAGACTGTAACCAGATAGAGAAGGATAACACACCTGATGGATTGTGCGCTGTGGGTTGGAACCTGAAGGATTTGTATTGTACTGTATGTGGAGCTTTTCTCCCCAGGTCTCTGCTGAAAATGGGTTCTGTAGACCCAGTCAGACCACCCCGGTAAACAAATGTCAAATAAATAAATAAATGGAGGATAACAGCACATGTCACAGACATCATGCAAGAAGCAAATTGTTTTGTCCAATGAGATCTTTGTTTTATTGACTCATACGGCTATACTTTTCTTAATCACAGGTATGCTTATGCAGCCTACTCTATCTTGTGGTTTAAAATATACTCCTTTGGTAGATGACAGGAGTCTGCACTGTTATTAGCAGATAAAGTATCTTCAATCACAGGCTCACTTTTTCAAGATCCATCAATTTGTAGTGTGGGCAATGGAGAAACTAACAAGAGACAGAAAACAAAAATGAAGCTGAGCCCCAACTGCCCTTCTTGGAGGGAGGGTTGGGGACCCATGACGTGCTCCATTTCTAAATCCCTTGTACAGACCCAGAGATGAGATGGAGAAATCAACCTACAAGGAAAAAAAAAAGGGGGGGTACTGGGTGACAATGTCACATGTAGTGGGAGACAAACATCTTGCACCATTCCACTGCATATCTACTCCCTGCCCCCCCCCCCCCAGAGCACACATGGGAATGATACAGCATAAAAAATGCCTCCTGACTGTTCACAGATGCCAATTTTAAAGAAAAAATGAAGATACTGTGAATACTATTTCAATAGTCTCTTTTTGTTTTTTTACAGTGTAAACTGAACACAGGTGTTATCTGGCCTATTAAATCTTACCTGGGGTAGTTGAACCTAATCATTCTCCAGATTATTTAGGCCTCTTGGAAATTACTTTTTGTCCTTCCATCTTGCTTCAATCTGAATTTAAAAGTGGCATTAATTCAACCTAATCTCAAGAAACCCCTTGTCAGATCCAAACAGTATGGAGAATTTCTGACTTGTCCCTTTCTATTGGTTTGAGTTTAATAAAATAGCTTTCAAACAGATGGATTTTTACTTTGCATCTTGAACTTCTGGATGTATTTCTGTTAGGTTTTCAATCAAAAGGGCAATTTCTGGGGGAATTAACTTCACAAAAAGATGCACCCCGAAGTTTGGTGTTCCATGGGGCTCCATTTTTGGCCACGCTGCTGTTCAGTGCACATACTGCCATTGAGGCTGGTCATGTAAGAAAGAGGAATTCAATAATTACTGCCATGCAAATGACACCCCATCTGTATCTCTCCTTTTCTCAGGACTAAAGGTCTGACTTTACCAGTTTAACAGAATGTCAGCTACATGAATAGAGGACGTAACCTAATGTACTATCACCATCTGACCTTTGTGGATTCTACAATGAGCCCCACTCTGTCTTCTTTGGGGATAGCCAGTGAATTTTCAACTTTAGAGATATTCCTGGTGACTGCGATACGGAACAGACACTAAAGGACCTATTACTAGATCATGTTCCAGCTGAAGAATACAACTCTGATTACATATCAAATTCTTCCTGCCTTTTTAATATGATTGCTATTTTTGCACTTGTCCTGACTCATGCAGAGTACTACAGAACTGTTTACAAAGGATTCTCAAATACAGACCTTACACACATGTAGCAAGACTTGAACTCTGCCTCTTCTAGTTTTGTCAGTCATTCCCTGTTGTGGAATCTGGGCTGTCTGTTGCGCCTACATCTATATTTAAATTTTAATATTTGTCGAGTCTGTGTGGCTCAGGTTCCCTTTACTAACTCAGCAGATCACACCCCACGTCTCTGCTTTCTCAGATCATCACGTGAGCAGCTGCTAGCTGTTCCAAAAGCAAAGAGTGAAACAGCTAGAAGCCTTCATCATGACTACATTTCTGTGGAATGTGATACTGTCGCTGACTATGGTGAATGACAGTGAAGCTTCCTTTAGAAGGTCCCTTTGTTATCTTTACAGGATATACATGAACTCTACAAGTGATTCTTTATACTATCAATTTATGTAATTCCAGTAATTAAACATCTTAACTGCTGAGGCTTGCTCTACCATATTATTCATTAGTCTTGTACAATACTTCGGGTTTCAACATTGTAAAGTAAGAAACATTACCAGCACTTGCCCACTTCCAGTTCTTAGCAATTCTGCACTGGCCACTAATCTGCTGAAGATTTGCATTAATGGCCTTGCAAGCATAACGACCAGGATCCTAGGTCACTATACCACATCCCCACTTAGTGCAACCACTTTCCTATCCACCTCCTCAAACTCTAGGTCGTTGCCTTTCCACATCTCTCTCTCAACCCTAACCATACCACTTTCTCAGTGTGGCCACTCTCCTTTCACTTTCGTTCATTATCATGGAAATAAACGTTTTTAATTCACTCGTCTGTATCTTCTCATCTAAACTCTCCCTATCATCATTGCTCACCCTTGACAGTTCTCTCCCCCCTTTCTCTTTTCTGCTATAAAAAAGTTTGCTTCTCTTAAACAATGTTCTTTCACCTTCAAAGTTTGATACTCTCATCATCTTTTTTTGAACTTCATATATGAAGTAGAAGGGATGATGAGGTAATTCTGTACAACTAAGCAGTATCCTCACGTTTAGTCATAGTGGCCTTCTTTTTCCTTGCCTCAGCCTCAGCCTCAAACCTTTGAAGTGAATTTGCTAGATCCTCAGTTAAACAAGTACTTCACTGAGCATTCTGCAAAAGGTCCAAGAAACTGCAGACAGGTCAAAGGGCAACATTGAAAGATAGAAAAGAAACAGGATCACTAAAAGTACTGATCAGTGTCAATCCATCAACATTACATTATTTACATTATTTATTTTTTCCAAATAAGGAAATTCCTAGAATGAGGACAAAGCATCAAGAGTTATGTTGAGTACTTCGTAATGAGTAGTCCAACATTATCAACAGTGGAGACCAGTTTAAGCATGGTTTTCAATATTCAAGCCTGGCAAGGGCTTTATACAATCTCTGGATCATTTGGGACTGCAGTTAAAAGAATGCAAACTCCTAAAACTGTCCAACACTCTGGAATCTTCACCAGGAGATAGGACTGCAAGAACTGCCGCCTTCTTGCCGTCACTTTCTGGAACTGGAAAAAGTAAGGAAAATTTCTGCCAAAGTTTCCCTTTAAGTTCCTAAAAAAAGTATGGTCTCTTCAGTGGAGCTGTGTATTACCAAACTACATTTTTAAACTTTCCCATATTAGTGTCTTTCTGTTAATGCTGCTCTGTTCTCATTTATTCATAACCTCACAGTTTGCATCTGAAAACCTTCATGGTTTTCAAATTTACATTACTGTCACTTCTCATTTTTTGTAGCCTCCTAGGCGACATCAGAAAATTAACTTTTTCTATCCTATTCAGACATTCGATAAATAAATAATCCATATTGCGGAGGAAAATCACCAAACAACCAAAGCAGCAGCACTGGGAAGAATGCTGAAAAAAGCTGTAACATTGCTAGTGCAAGGAAATAAAAACCACATCAGACAATAATGTTAGAGTGTACACAACATAAACAACTGCAAAAGAAGTTTAACCATCAAGCCAGGAAATAAATACAACAAAAGGGGTCCGTTACATACCTCCTCTACCAGCTGTACACCATAATCCCTTTTATTTGGTTGTACTGTAACACCTCTACAATTCACAAGCTGAGTTAGGTCAACTGGTTGAGCAGGGTCTAATCGTCCGAGATCAATCAGATACTGCAGCCTGTTAAGACTCAGAGGCTGGTACTGACGCCTGAAACTAAAGGAAAGAAAAAGAAAACAAGTTTCATGACCAGTACAAGTAGTTACGCTTGACACTTTTTGCTATGGCCAAAACTAAAAGCATCAAGTACCATCCGACTGGAACATTAAGTGCTTTTATACATAGCATCATCAATCACTATTTACTAACTGCAAACAAAATAGCAGGTATACAAAATCCCCAAACTATGTATTCAACTAGAGTGACACAATCAGAAGAACTATTACAAGAAAATAAAATAAAAAGAACACACACACCTTTGAGGGCTGACACTAAGATGTAGTTCCCTTCTAGAACAATTACTCTGCTATGACACTTATACAAACTGTTTTTCATTTACTTTATAAAAGGTCTTGTACTTCGTACAGCTGTAGAGATAAAGTTTTCTACAAGCTGAAGTATAAAATTATATGTTTAATGGCTAAAGCGTAATAATGTAATACAGTACATCAAAATGGCCACTTACTTGAATGCCTGTGTCATCATGTAATATACACACCACTAAACATTAACACTGTACTTTGTTCTAGACATGAATACTGCAGACATGTCACCTTCTTAAATATTAATTTAAAATGGATCATAAATGAATGTGTGTGTGTGTGTGTGTGTATGTGTGTGTTAGAAAAAAAAATGCACAAATGAGTGAATGCTACACTGAATCGCATATGACTGAATTTAGTAAAATGAGGATTTATAATGAGGTAAGCAGGAGCAAGCAGGAAAATTAAAGTTTAAATAAAAATGTGACAGTTTTGAAGATGTGCAAGACTGCTAGAGCAACTGCTATGAATACGCAAGTGTTCACAGGTTAGAAAAGGGGATAGAGTAAGGGCTGTGTATTTTTTTTTTTTGTCTGTATTGTGTCCTACTGTTGTGTGTAGTGGCACTGTTATGGAAAGGGTCTTCAGGAATGCAAAATGTAGGGTTAGGGTTAGTACACGAGTAAAATGTCTCAGGGGGGCCGAATCAACACAAAGAGCTAAAAAGGTCTTTCTCTACCTATATATCCCTCTAAATCTTAGATATTTTCTGACAACCCAATTGGCATTCTACTTGATTTACCGCCTGTGTTTCAAAACTGAAACCTAATGCTTCTAAAAAAATGAGGGATTATTCAATTAGAGAAATAATGTTCCGATTTCCTTGCCTAATGCCATAGTTTATACAGTCCACCTACAAAAAATGTCTTGCTCGGGGAATGTACTCCTCACAAAAGAACTTTGCCATGTCTTTTCCTACTGCCTTTTGAGTGTGTATATGTGTGTGTCTCTTACACTTTGCAACTAATGTGGTAAACATTACTGTTCTCATTTTAAATCCCAATCTAATCATGGATTACTCTAAGTGCAAAAGGTACAGGATGTCCTTTCTATTAAATGTCACGTTTATCTCTGTATAGCCCTAGAAACCATCTGATACTGGGGTGCAGCTACACTTCAGGATGTCGACAGCTTGAGAGTGCATAGCTCTGTGACCCGACAGGAGGCAGGTTACATTTTAAACTTCACTACTATCTTCTGTTACACTGCCAAATCTTACAAGATATCCATCCATAAATCCACAACCACTTTTCCCATTTTTACACATGGGATCGGGGTGTCATTTCAACAGTGACAATCATCTAGAGCCAAGGTTTTACACCGCCGGTTGGCTAGGCTTGTTGTGGTAGTTGTTCCACACCACACATTCCACACCACACATTCCCACACACACTCACACCTATGGCCAATTTAAAGTGTCCAGTCTACCTACTGTAGGTCTTTGAAATGTGGGAGGAAACCCACACAATCAGAGGGAGGACAAGCTGACTCCACATAAAAGGCACCAGAACACCCAAATCCCTCTAAACCCCCATCGACCAGAACACCCAAATCCCTCACAATGATATCCAGAATTCAGAAATTCCAAATCCCTCACAATGGCATCCAATGTTAAGATACAGTCATCTCAAGCATAGAAATCTTTCTTATTATTCCTTCCAAACTGCAAGGCCTTAAACATTTTTGCACTGAAACTCATGTTATTAATGACTGTTCACTCATGCAGCCTATCTAAACAACACTGTACTAAATTCTGGTCATTAAGATTGATTACAATTCCACATACTTTGGTATGGTCAGTGAATTTGGTCATCCAGCTGTTACTTGAGGTTTCAAAATAAAACGGACCAAAACAATAACGGGCCCAAGACTGAGCATTGTGGAACCCTGTTCCTCATTAATCACTTCCATCTGAAAAGCTCACCTTAATACATACCTTACAACTCCTACAATTCAACCAATTATCCAATTTATTATTTATAAGTTTAATACCCAAGGACTGCACAGTTCTCATAGCTACAATGTGCAGCACTATATCAAATGTTTTAGCAAAATCCGGACATATGACATTGACTGCTAATCCCTTATCTATTATATGAATGAGTAAAAACTTAGCAGGTTGATAAGGCAAGAATGCTCCATCATATATCTAACCTGGTCCTGGCCCTAAAAAGCAACTCCTTAAGGATAAGCACTTCTGAAAAATACAAGTTAGACTTATCAGTCTGTAGTTGTCGATGGAGGCTGTATTTGCACCTATAGGTATAGGGACAACTATTTACTTATTTTCATATTTTGGGTACTTTAGTAGAGTAATCAAACCTTAATATTAACCTTTAGGAAAACAACATCCAAAATATTTCCTAATCTAGTAGGATCTTGAAAAAATGTGCATAGCTGTTTTTAGTACTATCTATTATAACTGAATTAAGAGAAGAAACACATGCAAGAATGTTCCAATCTATTCCAGAATCATTAAAATCACCTGCCACAACATCCAAGTTGTTTTGGAAAGATTCACTAATATCTTTACTCAGATTTAATCATAATCACTGTTCAATTTCAGTGCCCTATAGATTAATGCAACATTTCTATCCATACCCGTTATCTGTACTGACATAATACCTCAATTAACAGAGAAGAAAATAGCAGATGAATGTAATTCACTGGAAACATATCAGTTTCCTCCACCTCTTTTATTAATCCTCATTGAAGGGTGGCCTTTATAACTATAAATATTTATGGACTTATTCTTGATAAAAGCATCATACCCTCTACTGCCAGCTTTGCTTGGAAGAGCTCCATCTTGTTGTTTAGGCTCCTGGCATTTGTTAAATTTAAGGTTACCCCTTGCTATACTGTTCTCTCATTTGTTACACAGTCTGGGAATAAAGAAATATTTGACTGTCTTGGTAATATGATAGTCTGTTCCCTTAACAGCTTAAATGTAGTTTATCTTTGTGGAAATACTAGCTTTTCAGTTCAATATCTTCCCATACAGATATAACAATTATATATTAAAAAGCATTTTCTCTCACTTCATTTAAGCACCTTGTTACCATTTTCACCAGCCCTTGGAACCTTGATGTGGAAAGTACATCACAAAAAAGAGGGATTTTAAATATTACTATTTTTCTACTTAGGACAATAACACCATCTATATCATCCAAAATTATTTTCTTATCCTTTCTACCATTTAATTCCCCATTACTACCACAATATACTTATTCCTCCTATCTGACATCAGTCGGTAAACAGCCTCAGATACTTCTCTCATTCAACTACCCTTTAGATACATGATTGCAACTTTTTTTCCCTCTGGATCCTATCTTGTAAGGATATCTTTCAGTCCTCTAAACATTCACAAAAAAACAGCAGGAACTGCTGGACAACCGGCACTTTTATTCCACAGTACAATCACCTTAAGTAAGCGCTTTCGTCTCCAAAATAATCACAATAAGAGACTTCTTCAGACTCTTATTGGGATTGTTTTTTTGTTCTGGAGACGAAAGGGCTTACATGAGGAGATTGTAATGTGGAATAATGTACCGGTTTTCCAGCAGTTCCTGCAATTTTGTGTATCGAGTTGTTTGCCGTTTTGCTACTATAGAGAGAGAGGAGAGGATCCTCTAAAGATTGTTATCTCCTATTATTAAAATTTCTTCAGGACTTTGTATGTCACACTGAACAAAACCCAGAGGACCGTCAGCTTTACTAGATTATTTCCCTGGAGAAAATTTCTCTTGCTTATCTTTATAGCCTCTTCTCTATCCATGGTCTTCCAACGCTTATTTTTTATTTAACTGAATGCCCACCTCTTCTACAGTTGAAGAAATCACTCTATGACCTTTTGTTTTTCAAAGCTATTTTGACCCTGTGCTGGAATTATCTACAAATGTATTTATCAAATGATTAGTTCTGTTTAATGCTGAATGTACATTAGCAGACACTACATAGCTATCTTCATCTGTATTGCATACTGAGTCATAATCAGTTTCTACTATTACTGCATTAGTTTCACCCGTTTCTGTATAGCCAGTTTTACCTGTCTGCATTTCCCTATTCTTTAATATCTTTACTGCTGTGAATATGATGCTCCTTACTAGATTGTGTGCGCTTACTTCCTTAAAAGACATTCTTTAGCATAGTACATTTTGTGCAAAAAATATTACCCAATTCCCAGTCCACTACAGCATTTGCCGCACGTTTTAATTTCTGACACTGCCCCCACTCAACTTGGTCACCTAGATGGAATTTATCCAGCTCTTCCTTAGATGGGCAGAAAGATCAAACTGTTAAAGTAGGAAAAAAAAAAAACGCACAAAAATAATGGAGTACAACATACCAAAGACTCAACAATGAACCTCATTTCCTCTCTCTTTACCCTCCTAACTCACGTTAATATGCAAAGAGGTGCTTTTAGCAACACACACACAGTGTCTGTTCTACTGGTTAACAGTAGTGAGTTAAGTGTAACAATTATGAAGCTGGGTGGATTCCTTAACCTCATAAAACATCCTTGTATTAGCTGCATCTTCATTCTCCTTGTAGCCAAACATACTAAAATAAAATAAAAAACAAGGCTTTCCTCTTAGTCCTGAAAAAGACTACATATAGAACACAAAGAAAAAAAAAAGACAAAAGTTCTTTGTGTCTGATGTTCAGGTCAGTGTGCAGCCGATAAGGGCAGTGTAGTGGTCAGCACCTTTACCCAAGTTCTGACAACTAAAGGCAATGAGAATAAAAATGCAAGCCAGTTTCTATGCAAAAGGTTTGTGCAGAGGCCTTGTACCCCTTTAATTTGAGACTTCGTGTCTATCAACTAACAACCTTAACTAAATACACCAAGAGATTCATTTGCTTTGTGAATACCAGCTGCCTAGTGCAATTTCCACAAACCAAACCAGGGTGTAAACATCCCTAACCTTGTCCTTCAAACTGCTTCTCCTTTTGGTCTACTCAAATTGTCCCTACTTCCCTGGTAAAATCTGATCTAGCTGCTATCTTCCCTCACAATACAAGCCTCCATATACCACAAAAAACCCTATAGTGTTTTGGGATTATTCTAAAGCCAAAGCATTATTCCTTACAGATACCTTAGACAAGCACAACTGACACATTCCCCCAAAGAAAGCTATTCATGATTCTACCCTACCTTAGTATATTCCTCAAAATTCTGCTCTTTTATGTAGAGGCATGCAGAAGAGGTCATTAATCCATGAAAAGAGCAGTAATAAATTAAAAAAAAAAAAAAAAAACAGAGAATGGTGAAACGCCCAAATAAATGCACTCTATACCAAAAAGGAAAAAAAAAAGGCCCATGACTCTTCATAAAAAATCCCTCTCACATATTCTATAAATGCAAACAGAAATTAACATGTAAAACCCTCATGTGTACACCTAAGAGCGTGGAAAGTCAGATATGAACTTAGAAGAACTGCTTTCAGCACCAAGGACAACCAAAAGGCCTTCTTCAGCAATATGAGGAAAAATCAATCGTAATAACCCCTCCAGCTGAATCTCCAATTGTGTATCCCACCTAAAACCAGAAACTATAGCCAACATCACTGCTGATAAAATTATCTCCAACTTACACCCCCCTCACAACCCTTTTTTCCACTGAATTCATCACCTGTTATCACAAGTGGTTTCTGCTCTTTCCAAAGTTAAGAACAGTAGCATCATGGGTCCAGATAATATTCCAGGCTGTGTTCTTGCAATTATCAAACACCACACATAACCCAATCTTTCTCAAATGTATTAACTTTAGCCTCCTTAAAGGATGCACACCTGAAGCTTGAAGAATCACCACAGCTGTCAGTCTCCAAAAGGGCAGCCTTACAAGGCATCCTAGTAACTACAGACCTGTCAGTCTCAACAAGATTATCCATAAAGCCATGACACAACTACAAAACAGGTGACATGCAGAACCTTAACTACAATTATTTTGCATTTTTAATGGCAGGTATGGGTACTCAACCTGGTTGACTTTTTATTTTTAAGTTTCAGTCGGCTACCAGAATGTGGATATGGTCTATGTTGTTTTTGCTAAAGCCTACCATACCTTTCCCCATGGGTGTATCATAACCAAGCTTTCCAATCAGGAGCCTTCACAATGCCCTCTAAATAACAAAACTCATGTAGCCCAAGTAGGAGGCATCTTCTCTAGCTGTAGAAATAATAGCAATAATACCCCACATGGTTCCGACTTTGGTCCAGTCCTGTTTGGCATTTAAAACTCAAGTGTACAATCAGACATCCGAGGACTATGGATGTGCATGAATGCAAACAGGTTGCTTTTCACAACTCACCATATGACATCCAAATTCTCCAGCAAGACCTACATTTGGTGCAGTAATCATGACTCAACCTAAAAGGTAGGAGATACAGCATAATTACCTTCTGTAAGACCACTATTCATCCTTTTATCATAGCATATTGCCAGCATTACTCTTAAGGAAAGCTCCAGTAGTAGAGACTTGGTCACCCACAATGAGCTCTCTTCAACCACCACTTCCCAGCTGGGTCAAACAGTCCTTCCTCCAGCTGGGTCAAACAGTCCTTCCTCCTTGCAAAGTTTAACGGTCTTGACAATTCTTCTAGGTCAGACAAAATTCTTGTCCCCTTTTATTCCTCCCTCATTAGACCCATTCTTGAAAGCAATTCCTCATTTGGAAAAAAAACTTTCAAAATACTGTGTACCCCTTTGAAAGGTCACAAGGATTCTTAACGTGAAAAATCTCTAGATCTAACTACTTGTGCAACCCCAATAAAATAAACATCTACATTCCTCTATTTAAGTCTTTTGCAAGCTTCTGAGGAAATCTTTGCCTAGCATTTCATAATATGAAAAACCCTTTGTTTTCGGACTACCTTTACATTCACATATTAAAACAGGTCAACTAGTACGTACTCTATGGACATAAACATCCACTACAAGATCAATACCTGCTGTCTGCTGGTATGACAGCTTTCTTACCTAAAGCACCTCCTACCTTTGGATTACACTCACTTTATACATAAAGTAGAATACCTCCCTGAAAACCTTTAAAGGAAACCCTGATGACTGGAATGGTACAAATTCACGCCCTTTTATTAATGCTAATTATCCATTAACAAGGTAGGACTAGTCTATCCTTATCTTTACAAGGGTGAGTAAGCTTCTCAATGCCTCTCCAGCCCTACAACAATTATAACCTATGATCCAAGGAATGCACACAAGTAGTAAAGAAAAACATAATAAGCCATATGCATCACTGAAAAGCTGCCATCTTCTTCTTTCAGCTTTTCCCGGCTGGGGTCGCCACAGTAGATCACCTTGTCCTCTCATGATTGGCAGTGGAGTTTTACACAGTCAAGTTGCCAGCCCCGCGCCCAGCCTTCCACAGAAGGCACACACACACACACACACACACACACACACACACACACACACACACACACACACACACACACACACACCTAGGGCCAATTTTAGACTAAAAAGCGGCCATAAAAAGTAGACATCAGCATTAAAGGGCTGACATTATTATACATCTGAGAACAGAAAACAAAATACCAAGACAATGATCATGTTCCAGATTCTTGTTTACTGTTCACCAGGAACTTGTTGCGTTTCTTTCTGGCCACAAATACTAATCAAAGTTCAGAAAATATTTACAACAAGATCACTATAGTACAGTCCAAGAATTCATTATGTGCATAAAAGTTTTAGCTTCTTAGCTTTTTCTGTCTAATGCAACAATAAGACAGGTGGACCAAAGTGGGCTGAGAGAACTAAAATCACCGACAAAAAGACTAAGTGAAGGCCAGTTAAATTGTGTATACACTCAGTAGGGATCAAGGTCATCCCAGTCTTTGTTACTGCACAGGTATGTCAGGCATCCAAGGCCACAGGGCCCTTTAAAATTTAACAAGCGATTTCTACTTATGTGATAAGGTACCATGATTCTCACAGGTGAAATTCAAAACTATCACAAATATTTTACCAGTGAATTAATAGCAAAAAATGTAGTACTAAAATACTTATTAAAACACACAAAGTAGTCATACTACAACCAGTTGCTCATACCCATTACTGTACCACAAAATAAGCTGAAAACATCTCTATGAATATTTAATCATCAGAGAACAACTGAAGGTTAGCCTTACCTGTGCCCTTCATTGTACCCATACTTGGGTATAACAAGATAAAATGGTGTCTGGCCACCTTCAAATCCAAGTCTTGGTCTGGTTCCTCGTTGTCGCTGCCCTTTGTGACCCCTTCCACTTTTCTTACCTCCATGAATGCCACGGCCACGCCTCTTTGCCTGCCAGAAAATGACATCACCATTTGTAAATGAAGGTATACAGACAAAAAAAAATGTTTACATATAAGGGACAACAAAATCTACTAATCATCAAAACAAAGAAAAATGACTGTCCTTGAGTTTACTAAGCCAAAGCCTTTAATTTATAAAATATTGAAAAAAGGGTACAATATAACAGCGCTACATTAATAACAAATTAAGTAACTACAATAATTGCAAGACTTTCATTTTCTCATATTTTGATTGTGCTATAAACAAGTGCACCAGGTACATGAGTTATTAGTCCCCCATGTAATCCACAAGAGTCCAATGAACATCCTGACATGGTATTTTATATTTTTAAATTAATATTTGAAAACGCCACATAAAAATAAATAATCAAAATGTACCAAGGGAAATATAATGATTGTATATTAAATTTTACAAAATGAATGATACCCCAATAGCTTACAATGTTTTAGGGTCCTAGTCAAAGTTGGGCAAATGCATCAAAAATTGACAAACTACAGAGCTCAAATGTTTAAACAGAAACGAGCACCCACTTATACAAAAAGTACACAAAGCACTTACACACACACAAAATCAAAAAAATTAAAACTTGCAAACATCCATTTAAAGTCCTTACTTAGCATGGTTAGAAAAGTATTCCAATAGACCTGAACCTTACACATCTGACTGTAATGATCCAAATTTTAACACATTGTTACATTCTTGCAGAACTAGTATACTCTTGCCATTGATTAACCTGGCTGCCCTACGCCTCTTGTCACCAAACAACTTCAGTTTTAGACTTATGCAAAAAGACATTTCACGGATACTAATTTGTTGGGAATCAACATGTCCGGATACCAAAAAAAGGACTGAAATCCAGCCCTCAATAACAGAGTGTGAAAATAAGAAACATGGAGATGGAAATATAACTCTGATTCGGACATGAACTACCCTCCTTTAATTTACTTTTTTGACAAGGTCAAATGCAAAGACATAGCAATGCATAAAGGGCCCTCAGACTGTTCCTTACACCAGGTATTTTTAATGACTGCCATCTAAGGGTTGGGCAGCAAAAAAGTCAGGATCATCTCTCACATTTGTCTACAGGGGCTCACGTGTAGCAACACCCACACATGCTCTCCTACTGCACA